>NC_133179.1:56495000-56647500 GCF_049306965.1 Danio rerio | reverse complement strand
CGCTTGACATCCTCTTTCGCTTACGGCCATACCACCCTGGAAATGCCCGATCTCATCTGAACTCGGAAGTAAAGCAGGGTCGGGCCTGGTTAGTACTTGGATGGGAGACCGCCTGGGAATACCAGGTGCTGTAAGCTTTTCGAAGTGCTTCATTTGGCAGCTGATTTAAATAGCCAACGCTTGACATCCTCTTTCGCTTACGGCCATACCACCCTGGAAATGCCCGATCTCATCTGAACTCGGAAGTAAAGCAGGGTCGGGCCTGGTTAGTACTTGGATGGGAGACCGCCTGGGAATACCAGGTGCTGTAAGCTTTTCGAAGTGCTTCATTTGGCAGCTGATTTAAATAGCCAACGCTTGACATCCTCTTTCGCTTACGGCCATACCACCCTGGAAATGCCTGATCTCATCTGAACTCGGAAGTAAAGCAGGGTCGGGCCTGGTTAGTACTTGGATGGGAGACCGCCTGGGAATACCAGGTGCTGTAAGCTTTTCGAAGTGCTTCATTTGGCAGCTGATTTAAATAGCCAACGCTTGACATCCTCTTTCGCTTACGGCCATACCACCCTGGAAATGCCCGATCTCATCTGAACTCGGAAGTAAAGCAGGGTCGGGCCTGGTTAGTACTTGGATGGGAGACCGCCTGGGAATACCAGGTGCTGTAAGCTTTTCGAAGTGCTTCATTTGGCAGCTGATTTAAATAGCCAACGCTTGACATCCTCTTTCGCTTACGGCCATACCACCCTGGAAATGCCCGATCTCATCTGAACTCGGAAGTAAAGCAGGGTCGGGCCTGGTTAGTACTTGGATGGGAGACCGCCTGGGAATACCAGGTGCTGTAAGCTTTTCGAAGTGCTTCATTTGGCAGCTGATTTAAATAGCCAACGCTTGACATCCTCTTTCGCTTACGGCCATACCACCCTGGAAATGCCCGATCTCATCTGAACTCGGAAGTAAAGCAGGGTCGGGCCTGGTTAGTACTTGGATGGGAGACCGCCTGGGAATACCAGGTGCTGTAAGCTTTTCGAAGTGCTTCATTTGGCAGCTGATTTAAATAGCCAACGCTTGACATCCTCTTTCGCTTACGGCCATACCACCCTGGAAATGCCCGATCTCATCTGAACTCGGAAGTAAAGCAGGGTCGGGCCTGGTTAGTACTTGGATGCGAGACCGCCTGGGAATACCAGGTGCTGTAAGCTTTTCGAAGTGCTTCATTTGGCAGCTGATTTAAATAGCCAACGCTTGACATCCTCTTTCGCTTACGGCCATACCACCCTGGAAATGCCCGATCTCATCTGAACTCGGAAGTAAAGCAGGGTCGGGCCTGGTTAGTACTTGGATGGGAGACCGCCTGGGAATACCAGGTGCTGTAAGCTTTTCGAAGTGCTTCATTTGGCAGCTGATTTAAATAGCCAACGCTTGACATCCTCTTTCGCTTACGGCCATACCACCCTGGAAATGCCCGATCTCATCTGAACTCGGAAGTAAAGCAGGGTCGGGCCTGGTTAGTACTTGGATGGGAGACCGCCTGGGAATACCAGGTGCTGTAAGCTTTTCGAAGTGCTTCATTTGGCAGCTGATTTAAATAGCCAACGCTTGACATCCTCTTTCGCTTACGGCCATACCACCCTGGAAATGCCCGATCTCATCTGAACTCGGAAGTAAAGCAGGGTCGGGCCTGGTTAGTACTTGGATGGGAGACCGCCTGGGAATACCAGGTGCTGTAAGCTTTTCGAAGTGCTTCATTTGGCAGCTGATTTAAATAGCCAACGCTTGACATCCTCTTTCGCTTACAGCCATACCACCCTGGACACGCCCTCTAGTGTGAGTTAGAGTTGGTGCACTGCAGGAAGTGTGAGGTGGCAGAAGGAAGAGAGAGGCTCTTCCATTTTGTCAGTTTTGTTTTTTATTTTTAGTTTTTGCATTACAAAGTTTACTTTAATTGTTTTTTCAGTTAAAGATTATTTTTAACTAACCCCAAACAGTAACACTGTTTTGGGGTTAGAAAACAACAAAATGGACACTACGGAGAAAGAGAATGGACAGGACACAAATGGAAAAAGGAACAGAGAACAAGGAAATGCTACAAACATGCTTGAAAGGACACGAAATGAAGATGCTGGAGAAAACAGCAATGAGACATGGGCAACAGTTGTCTCAAAGAAAAAAGAAGGGAAAGGAGGTGGTCAAGAAAAGAAAGGTAATCTACAATCAATTGCAAGTATTGAAAGTGAAAAGAATACTGAAGGACAAATGAATGCTTTAAGTCAAAAACAACAAATGCTGAACAAACTAAAGAAGCAAGCAAGATATCAAAGAGAATATAAGAAGGAAGCCACACTGACAATGATGATAAAGGATGTTGAAAACTCAACTATAAACAACATAATCAAAGCAGTTGAAGACAAAGTGGGGATTGGCAAATTAATTGGACTGAGAAGGAAAAACAACAATGAATTTGAACTGACAATGGAAAGTGAAAAAGAATGCGAGATATTGATTAACGGACTGATGATTAATGGAGAAGAATGTGAAGTGAAAAAGCTGTGTGCAACAGAAAAAATGGTATCTTTCCTGAACTTGCCCAGTTATATACAGGATGAGGAGATACAACAGAAACTGAGTAATTGGGGAGTAACTCCTATACTGCCAATAAGAAGGAAATATCATCCGGGAACAATGGTTGCAGACGGAACACGATTTGTGAAGGTAAAGTTTCCCAAAGAAGTTAAATCTTTACCATACAATGTTGGCTTCATGACGGAAGAAGGGATGCAGTATTTCAGAGTGATACATGACAATCAACTGAAAATGTGCAGACTTTGCTCAAGTACAGAGCATGAAAAGAAAGACTGCCCAAATTTCACGTGCAGGAGATGTCTTCAGCAGGGGCATTATGTGCGGGACTGCGAAGTTCCGCAGTGCCAGGGCTGCGAGAGGGCATCAACAAGATGTAACTGCAACAAAGAGGAGGAAGTTGAAAGGATGGAAACACAAGCGTCACTTGAAAATACTGCAACAGAAAGGAAGGAGGACAAAACAGGAGAAGAAAACAATACAGAAGAGGACAGAAATGAGCAAGAGGATAAAGAAATGGAACTGGGAGAAGGAGCAAACAAGGAAGAAGGAGAACCAAATAATAGACAATTTGCTGAGGAACAAAATGATGAGGACACTATAGAACTGAACAATGAAGAGAGACAGGAGAAAACAAGGACTGAGGACAATGAAATAAGAGCAATAAATGAGGTAAGAGCAATGGATTTTGAAAGGGGGAATTATGGACTGGAAAAAAAAGAAAAAGGAAAAAAGATAAAAGATTTAAAATCAAGATCTAAAAGTGGCCTAAACATTGAAATGGTTCTACAACGGCAGAAAATAAGAAGAGAAGAGATTAAAGAAAGAATGGAAAGGAAAAAATTTGAAAAAGGAGATGCAAGAAACATTTGTTTAAGTGACAGTGACTCAGAATGAATGGTGGTTATTGGTTTATCCAATAATTATACTAATGAGTAATGTATGTGTGGTATCATTGAATGTAAGAGGATTGTCCAAATGTGAAAAGTTTGAAAGATTAACGTGTTTGACAAAAAAGTGTGATATATTATGTTTACAAGAGACAAAGTGGGAAAATGAGATTAAAAATGAAATGAGAAAATTATGGAATGGTGAAATATTTAGTAATGGGAATATAGAAAAGAATAGAGGAGTAGCAATTTTAATAAAAAGAGGGATTTTTGAGAAAGTAGAATTAGACTATAAAGACACAAATGGAAGAATAATAATTGTAAAAGTTCTGTATGGTGGGAAAAGTTTTAGAGTATGCAACATACATGCACCAAATGAGGAAAAGGACAAATATAACTTTTATAAGGAAATAGATAAACTAATAGAAAAGAATGAAAACATATTTATTTTAGGAGATTTTAATATTGCCATGCAAAGAATAGATATAGATGACTCAATGAATTTTAGAACAGACAGAGGGAGGAATGAACTACAAAATTTAATGAGAAAATGTGATTTGGTAGAAGTATGGAGAGAGCGAAATGGTATGAAAAGAGAATATTCAAGAAGAGAAATTGCAAATAGAATTTTAAAGCAAAGTAGAATTGACTTGTTTTTATGTAAGAAAAAAGAAGTACAATATGTTAACACAATTTTATATAAAACCTATAGTGAAAGTGATCATGATTTTTTATGGATAACGATGAATTTTAATGAGATTGAAAAAGGACCAGGAGTGTGGATACTCAACACTGAGCTGTTAAAAATAGAAAGTTATAAAATGGATATAGAAAATATAATAATTAATAGTGTAAATGATGAAATGTTTGAAACAGAAACAGGTTTATGGTGGGATAATCTGAAAAATAAAATAAAAGAATACTCAATAAATATATCAGAAAAAATACAAAAGGCCAAAAAATTCAAAGAAAATAAAATTAGAAAAGAATGGAATGAAGAAATGAGTAAAGTAAATGGGATAAATGTTGACAAAATAATTGAATTACAGGAAAAGCTGAAGAAAATTGAAGAAGAAAAGTGTAAAGGAGTAATTATTAGAAGCAGAGCTAAAGACATTGTAGAAGGAGAAAGAAGTACAAAATACTTTTATGAATTAGAAAAAACAAGACAGAGAGCAGCTATAATAAAATGTATAAAAACACAAGATGGGAAAACTGTAGAAGACAAAGAAGGAATTTTAAATGAAACTAGACGATTTTATAAGGAATTATTTACAGAAAATGGAGTAAATTTAAATGATGAACATTTTTTATTAGAAAAAATAACAGCAAAATTAAATAAAGAGGACAAGGAAATGTGTGAGAGTGAGATAACAGATTTAGAAATAGAAACAGCTATTGATCAGTCGAGAAATGGGAAAAGTCCAGGAATAGATGGACTACCAGTTGAGTTTTATAAAGTTTTTAAAAATGTTTTAATTCCTATTTTAAATGAAATATACAGTGATATTTATGAAAAAGGGGAGTTAACTAATAGTATGAAGAAAGGAATGGTGAAAATGATTTATAAAAGAAATGGAGACAAAGGAGACTTAAAAAATTATCGACCCTTAAGCATGCTGAACACAGACTATAAAATTTTAGCAAAGGTTTTAGCTAATAGATTGAAAGTAGTTGTACCTAACATAATCAAAACAAATCAAGCATATGCAGTTTTAAAAAGAGACATAACTGATGTCATAAACAATATAAGAGATATTATATGGTATATGAGAGAGGAAAAAGAAACAGGATATATAATTAGTGTCGATTTAGAAAAAGCTTTTGATAGAGTGGAACACAAATATATGATGGATGTAATGGAGAGATTTGGTTTTGGAGAAAGATACTTACAATGGATAAAATGTTTATATGCAGATATAACAAGCTGTATAAAAGTAAATGGTTTTTTAACTAAAGATTTTAAAATAACAAGATCAATAAGACAAGGATGTCCAATGTCGGCACTATTATACACACTTGTATCTGAAACATTGGGATTAGCCATTGATAATGAAACGCAAATACGAGGATTATGTATAAAAGGAACAGACTTAGAACACAAAATATTTCAGTATGCTGATGATACTACTTTAATAGTAAAAGATATTAAAAGTATTGAAAAAGCAGAGGAAATTTTAAACAGATATTGTAATGGAACAGGAGCAAAAATTAATAAGGAAAAAACTAAATACATGAGACTGGGAAAAATAAATGTTTTACCAGAAAAAATAAAATTTAAAGAGGAGACAGTTGATATGAAAATTTTAGGTATAAGGGTTGGTGAAAATGAAAATGAAACAAGGAATTTAATGTGGGAGGAAGTTTTAAAGGGAATGGAGAAAAGATTACATTTCTGGAAATTAAGAGGTTTGTTTTTAAAGGGGAAAGTTTTAGTTTTAAATTCCTTATTTTTATCAAAAATGTGGTATGTTTTAGGTACAGTGAGTTTGCCAATGAGTGTGTATAAAAAGATAAAAGCTATTGTTTTAGATTTCTTATGGGATGGAAAACCTTCCAAAATAGCTTATGACACCATAATTGGTAAAGTTGAAGAAGGAGGCTTAGGTTTAATTGATCCACTAATCAGAATGAAAAGCATAAGAATTAAAACTGTAAATAAATATTGGAAAGAAGAAAAACATGTATGGAAAGATGTGATGAGATATTTTTTAAATAAATGTGGGGAAATACAAGAATATATATGATGGATGAAGCCCAAAGAGAATATGATGAATAAAGTTCCAGAATTCTATAAAGAGGTTATTAAAGCATGGGGAGATTTTAGAAAGCATATTGATTGTTCATTTAGTAAAGAAGAGATTTTAAAGCAACCGCTGTTTTTAAATGAATATATTAAAGAAGGGAATAATACTATTTTTTATAAGAAATGGTTTAATGCAGGAATAAAGCAAATTAAAGATATTTTATATGAAGTGATACCTGGTTATGTACAGGCGCAAGTAATAAAAGATGCAATAATAGAAAACTATGAAAACGAATCTAAAAGAGTTATTGAAAATCAGTTTAACAACTTGAAAAAAAATATACCAAAAGAATGGAAAGAAATTATAGAAAATAAACTGGAAATGCACAGCGATGAAGATGAAGGAAAGGTGATAAACTTTAAAGAAAATCAATATGCTTTTAAAGATGGTATACTGAAAATGTTTTATTCTTGTTTACGTAAAGATGTTTTTGTTACACCCAAAGCGGAAGAGTACTGGAAAAGATTATACCCCAATATTGAAAAGAAGGAAATATGGCAAAATTTGAGAGCTTGGTGGAAAAGTCCCGTTTTAGAAAATTTTGATTACATTTTAAGACAAAACTGTATATTAAGTGAAATGAGATTGTGTAAAATAGGTTTGGCAAATGATGCAAGATGTAAAGTTTGTAATGAAGAAGATGAAGGTATACTACATTTGTTTTTTAAATGCAAAGAGTTAAAATGTTTTATTGGAAAAATTAAAGAAATGCTAAATGAAATGGGGATTGAAAATGAGGTTGTTGATGAGGAATGGGAAACGTTATTTTTATTTGATTGTAAAACAGAAGGTAAAAACACAAGGTTCATTAACTTCATTTTAACAGTTGCAAGAAATGTGATATGGAATAGAAGGAATATTGTTAAAGAAAAGAATGGCAAATTGTCTGTGTGTAAATTGTTTCAAAGAAAAATGTCTGAACTGCTAAATGCTCTTTTCTATTATTGTAACATGAATGACAAGATTGATGTATTTGAAAAAGACTTTTTAAGTGGGAATGCATATGTTCAAATGGCTTTATATAATGTAAATGTATTATTACCTGAATGTAACTGTTTTTAATTTTTGATATAAAATAAAGAAAAAAAAAAAAAAAAAAGAAAAAAAAAAAAAAAAAAAGAAATGCCCGATCTCATCTGAACTCGGAAGTAAAGCAGGGTCGGGCCTGGTTAGTACTTGGATGGGAGACCGCCTGGGAATACCAGGTGCTGTAAGCTTTTCGAAGTGCTTCATTTGGCAGCTCATTTAAATAGCCAACGCTTGACATCCTCTTTCACTTACGGCCATACCACCCTGGAAATGCCCGATCTCATCTGAACTCGGAAGTAAAGCAGGGTCGGGCCTGGTTAGTACTTGGATGCGAGACCGCCTGGGAATACCAGGTGCTGTAAGCTTTTCGAAGTGCTTCATTTGGCAGCTGATTTAAATAGCCAACGCTTGACATCCTCTTTCGCTTACAGCCATACCACCCTGGAAATGCCCGATCTCATCTGAACTCGGAAGTAAAGCAGGGTCGGGCCTGGTTAGTACTTGGATGGGAGACCGCCTGGGAATACCAGGTGCTGTAAGCTTTTCGAAGTGCTTCATTTGGCAGCTGATTTAAATAGCCAACGCTTGACATCCTCTTTCGCTTACGGCCATACCACCCTGGAAATGCCCGATCTCATCTGAACTCGGAAGTAAAGCAGGGTCGGGCCTGGTTAGTACTTGGATGGGAGACCGCCTGGGAATACCAGGTGCTGTAAGCTTTTCGAAGTGCTTCATTTGGCAGCTGATTTAAATAGCCAACGCTTGACATCCTCTTTCGCTTACGGCCATACCACCCTGGAAATGCCCGATCTCATCTGAACTCGGAAGTAAAGCAGGGTCGGGCCTGGTTAGTACTTGGATGSGAGACCGCCTGGGAATACCAGGTGCTGTAAGCTTTTCGAAGTGCTTCATTTGGCAGCTGATTTAAATAGCCAACGCTTGACATCCTCTTTCGCTTACGGCCATACCACCCTGGAAATGCCCGATCTCATCTGAACTCGGAAGTAAAGCAGGGTCGGGCCTGGTTAGTACTTGGATGGGAGACCGCCTGGGAATACCAGGTGCTGTAAGCTTTTCGAAGTGCTTCATTTGGCAGCTGATTTAAATAGCCAACGCTTGACATCCTCTTTCGCTTACGGCCATACCACCCTGGAAATGCCCGATCTCATCTGAACTCGGAAGTAAAGCAGGGTCGGGCCTGGTTAGTACTTGGATGGGAGACCGCCTGGGAATACCAGGTGCTGTAAGCTTTTCGAAGTGCTTCATTTGGCAGCTGATTTAAATAGCCAACGCTTGACATCCTCTTTCGCTTACGGCCATACCACCCTGGAAATGCCCGATCTCATCTGAACTCGGAAGTAAAGCAGGGTCGGGCCTGGTTAGTACTTGGATGGGAGACCGCCTGGGAATACCAGGTGCTGTAAGCTTTTCGAAGTGCTTCATTTGGCAGCTGATTTAAATAGCCAACGCTTGACATCCTCTTTCGCTTACGGCCATACCACCCTGGAAATGCCCGATCTCATCTGAACTCGGAAGTAAAGCAGGGTCGGGCCTGGTTAGTACTTGGATGGGAGACCGCCTGGGAATACCAGGTGCTGTAAGCTTTTCGAAGTGCTTCATTTGGCAGCTGATTTAAATAGCCAACGCTTGACATCCTCTTTCGCTTACGGCCATACCACCCTGGAAATGCCCGATCTCATCTGAACTCGGAAGTAAAGCAGGGTCGGGCCTGGTTAGTACTTGGATGGGAGACCGCCTGGGAATACCAGGTGCTGTAAGCTTTTCGAAGTGCTTCATTTGGCAGCTGATTTAAATAGCCAACGCTTGACATCCTCTTTCGCTTACGGCCATACCACCCTGGAAATGCCCGATCTCATCTGAACTCGGAAGTAAAGCAGGGTCGGGCCTGGTTAGTACTTGGATGGGAGACCGCCTGGGAATACCAGGTGCTGTAAGCTTTTCGAAGTGCTTCATTTGGCAGCTGATTTAAATAGCCAACGCTTGACATCCTCTTTCGCTTACGGCCATACCACCCTGGAAATGCCCGATCTCATCTGAACTCGGAAGTAAAGCAGGGTCGGGCCTGGTTAGTACTTGGATGGGAGACCGCCTGGGAATACCAGGTGCTGTAAGCTTTTCGAAGTGCTTCATTTGGCAGCTGATTTAAATAGCCAACGCTTGACATCCTCTTTCGCTTACGGCCATACCACCCTGGAAATGCCCGATCTCATCTGAACTCGGAAGTAAAGCAGGGTCGGGCCTGGTTAGTACTTGGATGGGAGACCGCCTGGGAATACCAGGTGCTGTAAGCTTTTCGAAGTGCTTCATTTGGCAGCTGATTTAAATAGCCAACGCTTGACATCCTCTTTCGCTTACGGCCATACCACCCTGGAAATGCCCGATCTCATCTGAACTCGGAAGTAAAGCAGGGTCGGGCCTGGTTAGTACTTGGATGGGAGACCGCCTGGGAATACCAGGTGCTGTAAGCTTTTCGAAGTGCTTCATTTGGCAGCTGATTTAAATAGCCAACGCTTGACATCCTCTTTCGCTTACGGCCATACCACCCTGGAAATGCCCGATCTCATCTGAACTCGGAAGTAAAGCAGGGTCGGGCCTGGTTAGTACTTGGATGGGAGACCGCCTGGGAATACCAGGTGCTGTAAGCTTTTCGAAGTGCTTCATTTGGCAGCTGATTTAAATAGCCAACGCTTGACATCCTCTTTCGCTTACGGCCATACCACCCTGGAAATGCCCGATCTCATCTGAACTCGGAAGTAAAGCAGGGTCGGGCCTGGTTAGTACTTGGATGGGAGACCGCCTGGGAATACCAGGTGCTGTAAGCTTTTCGAAGTGCTTCATTTGGCAGCTGATTTAAATAGCCAACGCTTGACATCCTCTTTCGCTTACGGCCATACCACCCTGGAAATGCCCGATCTCATCTGAACTCGGAAGTAAAGCAGGGTCGGGCCTGGTTAGTACTTGGATGGGAGACCGCCTGGGAATACCAGGTGCTGTAAGCTTTTCGAAGTGCTTCATTTGGCAGCTGATTTAAATAGCCAACGCTTGACATCCTCTTTCGCTTACGGCCATACCACCCTGGAAATGCCCGATCTCATCTGAACTCGGAAGTAAAGCAGGGTCGGGCCTGGTTAGTACTTGGATGGGAGACCGCCTGGGAATACCAGGTGCTGTAAGCTTTTCGAAGTGCTTCATTTGGCAGCTGATTTAAATAGCCAACGCTTGACATCCTCTTTCGCTTACGGCCATACCACCCTGGAAATGCCCGATCTCATCTGAACTCGGAAGTAAAGCAGGGTCGGGCCTGGTTAGTACTTGGATGGGAGACCGCCTGGGAATACCAGGTGCTGTAAGCTTTTCGAAGTGCTTCATTTGGCAGCTGATTTAAATAGCCAACGCTTGACATCCTCTTTCGCTTACGGCCATACCACCCTGGAAATGCCCGATCTCATCTGAACTCGGAAGTAAAGCAGGGTCGGGCCTGGTTAGTACTTGGATGGGAGACCGCCTGGGAATACCAGGTGCTGTAAGCTTTTCGAAGTGCTTCATTTGGCAGCTGATTTAAATAGCCAACGCTTGACATCCTCTTTCGCTTACGGCCATACCACCCTGGAAATGCCCGATCTCATCTGAACTCGGAAGTAAAGCAGGGTCGGGCCTGGTTAGTACTTGGATGGGAGACCGCCTGGGAATACCAGGTGCTGTAAGCTTTTCGAAGTGCTTCATTTGGCAGCTGATTTAAATAGCCAACGCTTGACATCCTCTTTCGCTTACGGCCATACCACCCTGGAAATGCCCGATCTCATCTGAACTCGGAAGTAAAGCAGGGTCGGGCCTGGTTAGTACTTGGATGGGAGACCGCCTGGGAATACCAGGTGCTGTAAGCTTTTCGAAGTGCTTCATTTGGCAGCTGATTTAAATAGCCAACGCTTGACATCCTCTTTCGCTTACGGCCATACCACCCTGGAAATGCCCGATCTCATCTGAACTCGGAAGTAAAGCAGGGTCGGGCCTGGTTAGTACTTGGATGGGAGACCGCCTGGGAATACCAGGTGCTGTAAGCTTTTCGAAGTGCTTCATTTGGCAGCTGATTTAAATAGCCAACGCTTGACATCCTCTTTCGCTTACGGCCATACCACCCTGGAAATGCCCGATCTCATCTGAACTCGGAAGTAAAGCAGGGTCGGGCCTGGTTAGTACTTGGATGGGAGACCGCCTGGGAATACCAGGTGCTGTAAGCTTTTCGAAGTGCTTCATTTGGCAGCTGATTTAAATAGCCAACGCTTGACATCCTCTTTCGCTTACGGCCATACCACCCTGGAAATGCCCGATCTCATCTGAACTCGGAAGTAAAGCAGGGTCGGGCCTGGTTAGTACTTGGATGGGAGACCGCCTGGGAATACCAGGTGCTGTAAGCTTTTCGAAGTGCTTCATTTGGCAGCTGATTTAAATAGCCAACGCTTGACATCCTCTTTCGCTTACGGCCATACCACCCTGGAAATGCCCGATCTCATCTGAACTCGGAAGTAAAGCAGGGTCGGGCCTGGTTAGTACTTGGATGGGAGACCGCCTGGGAATACCAGGTGCTGTAAGCTTTTCGAAGTGCTTCATTTGGCAGCTGATTTAAATAGCCAACGCTTGACATCCTCTTTCGCTTACGGCCATACCACCCTGGAAATGCCCGATCTCATCTGAACTCGGAAGTAAAGCAGGGTCGGGCCTGGTTAGTACTTGGATGGGAGACCGCCTGGGAATACCAGGTGCTGTAAGCTTTTCGAAGTGCTTCATTTGGCAGCTGATTTAAATAGCCAACGCTTGACATCCTCTTTCGCTTACGGCCATACCACCCTGGAAATGCCCGATCTCATCTGAACTCGGAAGTAAAGCAGGGTCGGGCCTGGTTAGTACTTGGATGGGAGACCGCCTGGGAATACCAGGTGCTGTAAGCTTTTCGAAGTGCTTCATTTGGCAGCTGATTTAAATAGCCAACGCTTGACATCCTCTTTCGCTTACGGCCATACCACCCTGGAAATGCCCGATCTCATCTGAACTCGGAAGTAAAGCAGGGTCGGGCCTGGTTAGTACTTGGATGGGAGACCGCCTGGGAATACCAGGTGCTGTAAGCTTTTCGAAGTGCTTCATTTGGCAGCTGATTTAAATAGCCAACGCTTGACATCCTCTTTCGCTTACGGCCATACCACCCTGGAAATGCCCGATCTCATCTGAACTCGGAAGTAAAGCAGGGTCGGGCCTGGTTAGTACTTGGATGGGAGACCGCCTGGGAATACCAGGTGCTGTAAGCTTTTCGAAGTGCTTCATTTGGCAGCTGATTTAAATAGCCAACGCTTGACATCCTCTTTCGCTTACGGCCATACCACCCTGGAAATGCCCGATCTCATCTGAACTCGGAAGTAAAGCAGGGTCGGGCCTGGTTAGTACTTGGATGGGAGACCGCCTGGGAATACCAGGTGCTGTAAGCTTTTCGAAGTGCTTCATTTGGCAGCTGATTTAAATAGCCAACGCTTGACATCCTCTTTCGCTTACGGCCATACCACCCTGGAAATGCCCGATCTCATCTGAACTCGGAAGTAAAGCAGGGTCGGGCCTGGTTAGTACTTGGATGGGAGACCGCCTGGGAATACCAGGTGCTGTAAGCTTTTCGAAGTGCTTCATTTGGCAGCTGATTTAAATAGCCAACGCTTGACATCCTCTTTCGCTTACGGCCATACCACCCTGGAAATGCCCGATCTCATCTGAACTCGGAAGTAAAGCAGGGTCGGGCCTGGTTAGTACTTGGATGGGAGACCGCCTGGGAATACCAGGTGCTGTAAGCTTTTCGAAGTGCTTCATTTGGCAGCTGATTTAAATAGCCAACGCTTGACATCCTCTTTCGCTTACGGCCATACCACCCTGGAAATGCCCGATCTCATCTGAACTCGGAAGTAAAGCAGGGTCGGGCCTGGTTAGTACTTGGATGGGAGACCGCCTGGGAATACCAGGTGCTGTAAGCTTTTCGAAGTGCTTCATTTGGCAGCTGATTTAAATAGCCAACGCTTGACATCCTCTTTCGCTTACGGCCATACCACCCTGGAAATGCCCGATCTCATCTGAACTCGGAAGTAAAGCAGGGTCGGGCCTGGTTAGTACTTGGATGGGAGACCGCCTGGGAATACCAGGTGCTGTAAGCTTTTCGAAGTGCTTCATTTGGCAGCTGATTTAAATAGCCAACGCTTGACATCCTCTTTCGCTTACGGCCATACCACCCTGGAAATGCCCGATCTCATCTGAACTCGGAAGTAAAGCAGGGTCGGGCCTGGTTAGTACTTGGATGGGAGACCGCCTGGGAATACCAGGTGCTGTAAGCTTTTCGAAGTGCTTCATTTGGCAGCTGATTTAAATAGCCAACGCTTGACATCCTCTTTCGCTTACGGCCATACCACCCTGGAAATGCCCGATCTCATCTGAACTCGGAAGTAAAGCAGGGTCGGGCCTGGTTAGTACTTGGATGGGAGACCGCCTGGGAATACCAGGTGCTGTAAGCTTTTCGAAGTGCTTCATTTGGCAGCTGATTTAAATAGCCAACGCTTGACATCCTCTTTCGCTTACGGCCATACCACCCTGGAAATGCCCGATCTCATCTGAACTCGGAAGTAAAGCAGGGTCGGGCCTGGTTAGTACTTGGATGGGAGACCGCCTGGGAATACCAGGTGCTGTAAGCTTTTCGAAGTGCTTCATTTGGCAGCTGATTTAAATAGCCAACGCTTGACATCCTCTTTCGCTTACGGCCATACCACCCTGGAAATGCCCGATCTCATCTGAACTCGGAAGTAAAGCAGGGTCGGGCCTGGTTAGTACTTGGATGGGAGACCGCCTGGGAATACCAGGTGCTGTAAGCTTTTCGAAGTGCTTCATTTGGCAGCTGATTTAAATAGCCAACGCTTGACATCCTCTTTCGCTTACGGCCATACCACCCTGGAAATGCCCGATCTCATCTGAACTCGGAAGTAAAGCAGGGTCGGGCCTGGTTAGTACTTGGATGGGAGACCGCCTGGGAATACCAGGTGCTGTAAGCTTTTCGAAGTGCTTCATTTGGCAGCTGATTTAAATAGCCAACGCTTGACATCCTCTTTCGCTTACGGCCATACCACCCTGGAAATGCCCGATCTCATCTGAACTCGGAAGTAAAGCAGGGTCGGGCCTGGTTAGTACTTGGATGGGAGACCGCCTGGGAATACCAGGTGCTGTAAGCTTTTCGAAGTGCTTCATTTGGCAGCTGATTTAAATAGCCAACGCTTGACATCCTCTTTCGCTTACGGCCATACCACCCTGGAAATGCCCGATCTCATCTGAACTCGGAAGTAAAGCAGGGTCGGGCCTGGTTAGTACTTGGATGGGAGACCGCCTGGGAATACCAGGTGCTGTAAGCTTTTCGAAGTGCTTCATTTGGCAGCTGATTTAAATAGCCAACGCTTGACATCCTCTTTCGCTTACGGCCATACCACCCTGGAAATGCCCGATCTCATCTGAACTCGGAAGTAAAGCAGGGTCGGGCCTGGTTAGTACTTGGATGGGAGACCGCCTGGGAATACCAGGTGCTGTAAGCTTTTCGAAGTGCTTCATTTGGCAGCTGATTTAAATAGCCAACGCTTGACATCCTCTTTCGCTTACGGCCATACCACCCTGGAAATGCCCGATCTCATCTGAACTCGGAAGTAAAGCAGGGTCGGGCCTGGTTAGTACTTGGATGGGAGACCGCCTGGGAATACCAGGTGCTGTAAGCTTTTCGAAGTGCTTCATTTGGCAGCTGATTTAAATAGCCAACGCTTGACATCCTCTTTCGCTTACGGCCATACCACCCTGGAAATGCCCGATCTCATCTGAACTCGGAAGTAAAGCAGGGTCGGGCCTGGTTAGTACTTGGATGGGAGACCGCCTGGGAATACCAGGTGCTGTAAGCTTTTCGAAGTGCTTCATTTGGCAGCTGATTTAAATAGCCAACGCTTGACATCCTCTTTCGCTTACGGCCATACCACCCTGGAAATGCCCGATCTCATCTGAACTCGGAAGTAAAGCAGGGTCGGGCCTGGTTAGTACTTGGATGGGAGACCGCCTGGGAATACCAGGTGCTGTAAGCTTTTCGAAGTGCTTCATTTGGCAGCTGATTTAAATAGCCAACGCTTGACATCCTCTTTCGCTTACGGCCATACCACCCTGGAAATGCCCGATCTCATCTGAACTCGGAAGTAAAGCAGGGTCGGGCCTGGTTAGTACTTGGATGGGAGACCGCCTGGGAATACCAGGTGCTGTAAGCTTTTCGAAGTGCTTCATTTGGCAGCTGATTTAAATAGCCAACGCTTGACATCCTCTTTCGCTTACGGCCATACCACCCTGGAAATGCCCGATCTCATCTGAACTCGGAAGTAAAGCAGGGTCGGGCCTGGTTAGTACTTGGATGGGAGACCGCCTGGGAATACCAGGTGCTGTAAGCTTTTCGAAGTGCTTCATTTGGCAGCTGATTTAAATAGCCAACGCTTGACATCCTCTTTCGCTTACGGCCATACCACCCTGGAAATGCCCGATCTCATCTGAACTCGGAAGTAAAGCAGGGTCGGGCCTGGTTAGTACTTGGATGGGAGACCGCCTGGGAATACCAGGTGCTGTAAGCTTTTCGAAGTGCTTCATTTGGCAGCTGATTTAAATAGCCAACGCTTGACATCCTCTTTCGCTTACGGCCATACCACCCTGGAAATGCCCGATCTCATCTGAACTCGGAAGTAAAGCAGGGTCGGGCCTGGTTAGTACTTGGATGGGAGACCGCCTGGGAATACCAGGTGCTGTAAGCTTTTCGAAGTGCTTCATTTGGCAGCTGATTTAAATAGCCAACGCTTGACATCCTCTTTCGCTTACGGCCATACCACCCTGGAAATGCCCGATCTCATCTGAACTCGGAAGTAAAGCAGGGTCGGGCCTGGTTAGTACTTGGATGGGAGACCGCCTGGGAATACCAGGTGCTGTAAGCTTTTCGAAGTGCTTCATTTGGCAGCTGATTTAAATAGCCAACGCTTGACATCCTCTTTCGCTTACGGCCATACCACCCTGGAAATGCCCGATCTCATCTGAACTCGGAAGTAAAGCAGGGTCGGGCCTGGTTAGTACTTGGATGGGAGACCGCCTGGGAATACCAGGTGCTGTAAGCTTTTCGAAGTGCTTCATTTGGCAGCTGATTTAAATAGCCAACGCTTGACATCCTCTTTCGCTTACGGCCATACCACCCTGGAAATGCCCGATCTCATCTGAACTCGGAAGTAAAGCAGGGTCGGGCCTGGTTAGTACTTGGATGGGAGACCGCCTGGGAATACCAGGTGCTGTAAGCTTTTCGAAGTGCTTCATTTGGCAGCTGATTTAAATAGCCAACGCTTGACATCCTCTTTCGCTTACGGCCATACCACCCTGGAAATGCCCGATCTCATCTGAACTCGGAAGTAAAGCAGGGTCGGGCCTGGTTAGTACTTGGATGGGAGACCGCCTGGGAATACCAGGTGCTGTAAGCTTTTCGAAGTGCTTCATTTGGCAGCTGATTTAAATAGCCAACGCTTGACATCCTCTTTCGCTTACGGCCATACCACCCTGGAAATGCCCGATCTCATCTGAACTCGGAAGTAAAGCAGGGTCGGGCCTGGTTAGTACTTGGATGGGAGACCGCCTGGGAATACCAGGTGCTGTAAGCTTTTCGAAGTGCTTCATTTGGCAGCTGATTTAAATAGCCAACGCTTGACATCCTCTTTCGCTTACGGCCATACCACCCTGGAAATGCCCGATCTCATCTGAACTCGGAAGTAAAGCAGGGTCGGGCCTGGTTAGTACTTGGATGGGAGACCGCCTGGGAATACCAGGTGCTGTAAGCTTTTCGAAGTGCTTCATTTGGCAGCTGATTTAAATAGCCAACGCTTGACATCCTCTTTCGCTTACGGCCATACCACCCTGGAAATGCCCGATCTCATCTGAACTCGGAAGTAAAGCAGGGTCGGGCCTGGTTAGTACTTGGATGGGAGACCGCCTGGGAATACCAGGTGCTGTAAGCTTTTCGAAGTGCTTCATTTGGCAGCTGATTTAAATAGCCAACGCTTGACATCCTCTTTCGCTTACGGCCATACCACCCTGGAAATGCCCGATCTCATCTGAACTCGGAAGTAAAGCAGGGTCGGGCCTGGTTAGTACTTGGATGGGAGACCGCCTGGGAATACCAGGTGCTGTAAGCTTTTCGAAGTGCTTCATTTGGCAGCTGATTTAAATAGCCAACGCTTGACATCCTCTTTCGCTTACGGCCATACCACCCTGGAAATGCCCGATCTCATCTGAACTCGGAAGTAAAGCAGGGTCGGGCCTGGTTAGTACTTGGATGGGAGACCGCCTGGGAATACCAGGTGCTGTAAGCTTTTCGAAGTGCTTCATTTGGCAGCTGATTTAAATAGCCAACGCTTGACATCCTCTTTCGCTTACGGCCATACCACCCTGGAAATGCCCGATCTCATCTGAACTCGGAAGTAAAGCAGGGTCGGGCCTGGTTAGTACTTGGATGGGAGACCGCCTGGGAATACCAGGTGCTGTAAGCTTTTCGAAGTGCTTCATTTGGCAGCTGATTTAAATAGCCAACGCTTGACATCCTCTTTCGCTTACGGCCATACCACCCTGGAAATGCCCGATCTCATCTGAACTCGGAAGTAAAGCAGGGTCGGGCCTGGTTAGTACTTGGATGGGAGACCGCCTGGGAATACCAGGTGCTGTAAGCTTTTCGAAGTGCTTCATTTGGCAGCTGATTTAAATAGCCAACGCTTGACATCCTCTTTCGCTTACGGCCATACCACCCTGGAAATGCCCGATCTCATCTGAACTCGGAAGTAAAGCAGGGTCGGGCCTGGTTAGTACTTGGATGGGAGACCGCCTGGGAATACCAGGTGCTGTAAGCTTTTCGAAGTGCTTCATTTGGCAGCTGATTTAAATAGCCAACGCTTGACATCCTCTTTCGCTTACGGCCATACCACCCTGGAAATGCCCGATCTCATCTGAACTCGGAAGTAAAGCAGGGTCGGGCCTGGTTAGTACTTGGATGGGAGACCGCCTGGGAATACCAGGTGCTGTAAGCTTTTCGAAGTGCTTCATTTGGCAGCTGATTTAAATAGCCAACGCTTGACATCCTCTTTCGCTTACGGCCATACCACCCTGGAAATGCCCGATCTCATCTGAACTCGGAAGTAAAGCAGGGTCGGGCCTGGTTAGTACTTGGATGGGAGACCGCCTGGGAATACCAGGTGCTGTAAGCTTTTCGAAGTGCTTCATTTGGCAGCTGATTTAAATAGCCAACGCTTGACATCCTCTTTCGCTTACGGCCATACCACCCTGGAAATGCCCGATCTCATCTGAACTCGGAAGTAAAGCAGGGTCGGGCCTGGTTAGTACTTGGATGGGAGACCGCCTGGGAATACCAGGTGCTGTAAGCTTTTCGAAGTGCTTCATTTGGCAGCTGATTTAAATAGCCAACGCTTGACATCCTCTTTCGCTTACGGCCATACCACCCTGGAAATGCCCGATCTCATCTGAACTCGGAAGTAAAGCAGGGTCGGGCCTGGTTAGTACTTGGATGGGAGACCGCCTGGGAATACCAGGTGCTGTAAGCTTTTCGAAGTGCTTCATTTGGCAGCTGATTTAAATAGCCAACGCTTGACATCCTCTTTCGCTTACGGCCATACCACCCTGGAAATGCCCGATCTCATCTGAACTCGGAAGTAAAGCAGGGTCGGGCCTGGTTAGTACTTGGATGGGAGACCGCCTGGGAATACCAGGTGCTGTAAGCTTTTCGAAGTGCTTCATTTGGCAGCTGATTTAAATAGCCAACGCTTGACATCCTCTTTCGCTTACGGCCATACCACCCTGGAAATGCCCGATCTCATCTGAACTCGGAAGTAAAGCAGGGTCGGGCCTGGTTAGTACTTGGATGGGAGACCGCCTGGGAATACCAGGTGCTGTAAGCTTTTCGAAGTGCTTCATTTGGCAGCTGATTTAAATAGCCAACGCTTGACATCCTCTTTCGCTTACGGCCATACCACCCTGGAAATGCCCGATCTCATCTGAACTCGGAAGTAAAGCAGGGTCGGGCCTGGTTAGTACTTGGATGGGAGACCGCCTGGGAATACCAGGTGCTGTAAGCTTTTCGAAGTGCTTCATTTGGCAGCTGATTTAAATAGCCAACGCTTGACATCCTCTTTCGCTTACGGCCATACCACCCTGGAAATGCCCGATCTCATCTGAACTCGGAAGTAAAGCAGGGTCGGGCCTGGTTAGTACTTGGATGGGAGACCGCCTGGGAATACCAGGTGCTGTAAGCTTTTCGAAGTGCTTCATTTGGCAGCTGATTTAAATAGCCAACGCTTGACATCCTCTTTCGCTTACGGCCATACCACCCTGGAAATGCCCGATCTCATCTGAACTCGGAAGTAAAGCAGGGTCGGGCCTGGTTAGTACTTGGATGGGAGACCGCCTGGGAATACCAGGTGCTGTAAGCTTTTCGAAGTGCTTCATTTGGCAGCTGATTTAAATAGCCAACGCTTGACATCCTCTTTCGCTTACGGCCATACCACCCTGGAAATGCCCGATCTCATCTGAACTCGGAAGTAAAGCAGGGTCGGGCCTGGTTAGTACTTGGATGGGAGACCGCCTGGGAATACCAGGTGCTGTAAGCTTTTCGAAGTGCTTCATTTGGCAGCTGATTTAAATAGCCAACGCTTGACATCCTCTTTCGCTTACGGCCATACCACCCTGGAAATGCCCGATCTCATCTGAACTCGGAAGTAAAGCAGGGTCGGGCCTGGTTAGTACTTGGATGGGAGACCGCCTGGGAATACCAGGTGCTGTAAGCTTTTCGAAGTGCTTCATTTGGCAGCTGATTTAAATAGCCAACGCTTGACATCCTCTTTCGCTTACGGCCATACCACCCTGGAAATGCCCGATCTCATCTGAACTCGGAAGTAAAGCAGGGTCGGGCCTGGTTAGTACTTGGATGGGAGACCGCCTGGGAATACCAGGTGCTGTAAGCTTTTCGAAGTGCTTCATTTGGCAGCTGATTTAAATAGCCAACGCTTGACATCCTCTTTCGCTTACGGCCATACCACCCTGGAAATGCCCGATCTCATCTGAACTCGGAAGTAAAGCAGGGTCGGGCCTGGTTAGTACTTGGATGGGAGACCGCCTGGGAATACCAGGTGCTGTAAGCTTTTCGAAGTGCTTCATTTGGCAGCTGATTTAAATAGCCAACGCTTGACATCCTCTTTCGCTTACGGCCATACCACCCTGGAAATGCCCGATCTCATCTGAACTCGGAAGTAAAGCAGGGTCGGGCCTGGTTAGTACTTGGATGGGAGACCGCCTGGGAATACCAGGTGCTGTAAGCTTTTCGAAGTGCTTCATTTGGCAGCTGATTTAAATAGCCAACGCTTGACATCCTCTTTCGCTTACGGCCATACCACCCTGGAAATGCCCGATCTCATCTGAACTCGGAAGTAAAGCAGGGTCGGGCCTGGTTAGTACTTGGATGGGAGACCGCCTGGGAATACCAGGTGCTGTAAGCTTTTCGAAGTGCTTCATTTGGCAGCTGATTTAAATAGCCAACGCTTGACATCCTCTTTCGCTTACGGCCATACCACCCTGGAAATGCCCGATCTCATCTGAACTCGGAAGTAAAGCAGGGTCGGGCCTGGTTAGTACTTGGATGGGAGACCGCCTGGGAATACCAGGTGCTGTAAGCTTTTCGAAGTGCTTCATTTGGCAGCTGATTTAAATAGCCAACGCTTGACATCCTCTTTCGCTTACGGCCATACCACCCTGGAAATGCCCGATCTCATCTGAACTCGGAAGTAAAGCAGGGTCGGGCCTGGTTAGTACTTGGATGGGAGACCGCCTGGGAATACCAGGTGCTGTAAGCTTTTCGAAGTGCTTCATTTGGCAGCTGATTTAAATAGCCAACGCTTGACATCCTCTTTCGCTTACGGCCATACCACCCTGGAAATGCCCGATCTCATCTGAACTCGGAAGTAAAGCAGGGTCGGGCCTGGTTAGTACTTGGATGGGAGACCGCCTGGGAATACCAGGTGCTGTAAGCTTTTCGAAGTGCTTCATTTGGCAGCTGATTTAAATAGCCAACGCTTGACATCCTCTTTCGCTTACGGCCATACCACCCTGGAAATGCCCGATCTCATCTGAACTCGGAAGTAAAGCAGGGTCGGGCCTGGTTAGTACTTGGATGGGAGACCGCCTGGGAATACCAGGTGCTGTAAGCTTTTCGAAGTGCTTCATTTGGCAGCTGATTTAAATAGCCAACGCTTGACATCCTCTTTCGCTTACGGCCATACCACCCTGGAAATGCCCGATCTCATCTGAACTCGGAAGTAAAGCAGGGTCGGGCCTGGTTAGTACTTGGATGGGAGACCGCCTGGGAATACCAGGTGCTGTAAGCTTTTCGAAGTGCTTCATTTGGCAGCTGATTTAAATAGCCAACGCTTGACATCCTCTTTCGCTTACGGCCATACCACCCTGGAAATGCCCGATCTCATCTGAACTCGGAAGTAAAGCAGGGTCGGGCCTGGTTAGTACTTGGATGGGAGACCGCCTGGGAATACCAGGTGCTGTAAGCTTTTCGAAGTGCTTCATTTGGCAGCTGATTTAAATAGCCAACGCTTGACATCCTCTTTCGCTTACGGCCATACCACCCTGGAAATGCCCGATCTCATCTGAACTCGGAAGTAAAGCAGGGTCGGGCCTGGTTAGTACTTGGATGGGAGACCGCCTGGGAATACCAGGTGCTGTAAGCTTTTCGAAGTGCTTCATTTGGCAGCTGATTTAAATAGCCAACGCTTGACATCCTCTTTCGCTTACGGCCATACCACCCTGGAAATGCCCGATCTCATCTGAACTCGGAAGTAAAGCAGGGTCGGGCCTGGTTAGTACTTGGATGGGAGACCGCCTGGGAATACCAGGTGCTGTAAGCTTTTCGAAGTGCTTCATTTGGCAGCTGATTTAAATAGCCAACGCTTGACATCCTCTTTCGCTTACGGCCATACCACCCTGGAAATGCCCGATCTCATCTGAACTCGGAAGTAAAGCAGGGTCGGGCCTGGTTAGTACTTGGATGGGAGACCGCCTGGGAATACCAGGTGCTGTAAGCTTTTCGAAGTGCTTCATTTGGCAGCTGATTTAAATAGCCAACGCTTGACATCCTCTTTCGCTTACGGCCATACCACCCTGGAAATGCCCGATCTCATCTGAACTCGGAAGTAAAGCAGGGTCGGGCCTGGTTAGTACTTGGATGGGAGACCGCCTGGGAATACCAGGTGCTGTAAGCTTTTCGAAGTGCTTCATTTGGCAGCTGATTTAAATAGCCAACGCTTGACATCCTCTTTCGCTTACGGCCATACCACCCTGGAAATGCCCGATCTCATCTGAACTCGGAAGTAAAGCAGGGTCGGGCCTGGTTAGTACTTGGATGGGAGACCGCCTGGGAATACCAGGTGCTGTAAGCTTTTCGAAGTGCTTCATTTGGCAGCTGATTTAAATAGCCAACGCTTGACATCCTCTTTCGCTTACGGCCATACCACCCTGGAAATGCCCGATCTCATCTGAACTCGGAAGTAAAGCAGGGTCGGGCCTGGTTAGTACTTGGATGGGAGACCGCCTGGGAATACCAGGTGCTGTAAGCTTTTCGAAGTGCTTCATTTGGCAGCTGATTTAAATAGCCAACGCTTGACATCCTCTTTCGCTTACGGCCATACCACCCTGGAAATGCCCGATCTCATCTGAACTCGGAAGTAAAGCAGGGTCGGGCCTGGTTAGTACTTGGATGGGAGACCGCCTGGGAATACCAGGTGCTGTAAGCTTTTCGAAGTGCTTCATTTGGCAGCTGATTTAAATAGCCAACGCTTGACATCCTCTTTCGCTTACGGCCATACCACCCTGGAAATGCCCGATCTCATCTGAACTCGGAAGTAAAGCAGGGTCGGGCCTGGTTAGTACTTGGATGGGAGACCGCCTGGGAATACCAGGTGCTGTAAGCTTTTCGAAGTGCTTCATTTGGCAGCTGATTTAAATAGCCAACGCTTGACATCCTCTTTCGCTTACGGCCATACCACCCTGGAAATGCCCGATCTCATCTGAACTCGGAAGTAAAGCAGGGTCGGGCCTGGTTAGTACTTGGATGGGAGACCGCCTGGGAATACCAGGTGCTGTAAGCTTTTCGAAGTGCTTCATTTGGCAGCTGATTTAAATAGCCAACGCTTGACATCCTCTTTCGCTTACGGCCATACCACCCTGGAAATGCCCGATCTCATCTGAACTCGGAAGTAAAGCAGGGTCGGGCCTGGTTAGTACTTGGATGGGAGACCGCCTGGGAATACCAGGTGCTGTAAGCTTTTCGAAGTGCTTCATTTGGCAGCTGATTTAAATAGCCAACGCTTGACATCCTCTTTCGCTTACGGCCATACCACCCTGGAAATGCCCGATCTCATCTGAACTCGGAAGTAAAGCAGGGTCGGGCCTGGTTAGTACTTGGATGGGAGACCGCCTGGGAATACCAGGTGCTGTAAGCTTTTCGAAGTGCTTCATTTGGCAGCTGATTTAAATAGCCAACGCTTGACATCCTCTTTCGCTTACGGCCATACCACCCTGGAAATGCCCGATCTCATCTGAACTCGGAAGTAAAGCAGGGTCGGGCCTGGTTAGTACTTGGATGGGAGACCGCCTGGGAATACCAGGTGCTGTAAGCTTTTCGAAGTGCTTCATTTGGCAGCTGATTTAAATAGCCAACGCTTGACATCCTCTTTCGCTTACGGCCATACCACCCTGGAAATGCCCGATCTCATCTGAACTCGGAAGTAAAGCAGGGTCGGGCCTGGTTAGTACTTGGATGGGAGACCGCCTGGGAATACCAGGTGCTGTAAGCTTTTCGAAGTGCTTCATTTGGCAGCTGATTTAAATAGCCAACGCTTGACATCCTCTTTCGCTTACGGCCATACCACCCTGGAAATGCCCGATCTCATCTGAACTCGGAAGTAAAGCAGGGTCGGGCCTGGTTAGTACTTGGATGGGAGACCGCCTGGGAATACCAGGTGCTGTAAGCTTTTCGAAGTGCTTCATTTGGCAGCTGATTTAAATAGCCAACGCTTGACATCCTCTTTCGCTTACGGCCATACCACCCTGGAAATGCCCGATCTCATCTGAACTCGGAAGTAAAGCAGGGTCGGGCCTGGTTAGTACTTGGATGGGAGACCGCCTGGGAATACCAGGTGCTGTAAGCTTTTCGAAGTGCTTCATTTGGCAGCTGATTTAAATAGCCAACGCTTGACATCCTCTTTCGCTTACGGCCATACCACCCTGGAAATGCCCGATCTCATCTGAACTCGGAAGTAAAGCAGGGTCGGGCCTGGTTAGTACTTGGATGGGAGACCGCCTGGGAATACCAGGTGCTGTAAGCTTTTCGAAGTGCTTCATTTGGCAGCTGATTTAAATAGCCAACGCTTGACATCCTCTTTCGCTTACGGCCATACCACCCTGGAAATGCCCGATCTCATCTGAACTCGGAAGTAAAGCAGGGTCGGGCCTGGTTAGTACTTGGATGGGAGACCGCCTGGGAATACCAGGTGCTGTAAGCTTTTCGAAGTGCTTCATTTGGCAGCTGATTTAAATAGCCAACGCTTGACATCCTCTTTCGCTTACGGCCATACCACCCTGGAAATGCCCGATCTCATCTGAACTCGGAAGTAAAGCAGGGTCGGGCCTGGTTAGTACTTGGATGGGAGACCGCCTGGGAATACCAGGTGCTGTAAGCTTTTCGAAGTGCTTCATTTGGCAGCTGATTTAAATAGCCAACGCTTGACATCCTCTTTCGCTTACGGCCATACCACCCTGGAAATGCCCGATCTCATCTGAACTCGGAAGTAAAGCAGGGTCGGGCCTGGTTAGTACTTGGATGGGAGACCGCCTGGGAATACCAGGTGCTGTAAGCTTTTCGAAGTGCTTCATTTGGCAGCTGATTTAAATAGCCAACGCTTGACATCCTCTTTCGCTTACGGCCATACCACCCTGGAAATGCCCGATCTCATCTGAACTCGGAAGTAAAGCAGGGTCGGGCCTGGTTAGTACTTGGATGGGAGACCGCCTGGGAATACCAGGTGCTGTAAGCTTTTCGAAGTGCTTCATTTGGCAGCTGATTTAAATAGCCAACGCTTGACATCCTCTTTCGCTTACGGCCATACCACCCTGGAAATGCCCGATCTCATCTGAACTCGGAAGTAAAGCAGGGTCGGGCCTGGTTAGTACTTGGATGGGAGACCGCCTGGGAATACCAGGTGCTGTAAGCTTTTCGAAGTGCTTCATTTGGCAGCTGATTTAAATAGCCAACGCTTGACATCCTCTTTCGCTTACGGCCATACCACCCTGGAAATGCCCGATCTCATCTGAACTCGGAAGTAAAGCAGGGTCGGGCCTGGTTAGTACTTGGATGGGAGACCGCCTGGGAATACCAGGTGCTGTAAGCTTTTCGAAGTGCTTCATTTGGCAGCTGATTTAAATAGCCAACGCTTGACATCCTCTTTCGCTTACGGCCATACCACCCTGGAAATGCCCGATCTCATCTGAACTCGGAAGTAAAGCAGGGTCGGGCCTGGTTAGTACTTGGATGGGAGACCGCCTGGGAATACCAGGTGCTGTAAGCTTTTCGAAGTGCTTCATTTGGCAGCTGATTTAAATAGCCAACGCTTGACATCCTCTTTCGCTTACGGCCATACCACCCTGGAAATGCCCGATCTCATCTGAACTCGGAAGTAAAGCAGGGTCGGGCCTGGTTAGTACTTGGATGGGAGACCGCCTGGGAATACCAGGTGCTGTAAGCTTTTCGAAGTGCTTCATTTGGCAGCTGATTTAAATAGCCAACGCTTGACATCCTCTTTCGCTTACGGCCATACCACCCTGGAAATGCCCGATCTCATCTGAACTCGGAAGTAAAGCAGGGTCGGGCCTGGTTAGTACTTGGATGGGAGACCGCCTGGGAATACCAGGTGCTGTAAGCTTTTCGAAGTGCTTCATTTGGCAGCTGATTTAAATAGCCAACGCTTGACATCCTCTTTCGCTTACGGCCATACCACCCTGGAAATGCCCGATCTCATCTGAACTCGGAAGTAAAGCAGGGTCGGGCCTGGTTAGTACTTGGATGGGAGACCGCCTGGGAATACCAGGTGCTGTAAGCTTTTCGAAGTGCTTCATTTGGCAGCTGATTTAAATAGCCAACGCTTGACATCCTCTTTCGCTTACGGCCATACCACCCTGGAAATGCCCGATCTCATCTGAACTCGGAAGTAAAGCAGGGTCGGGCCTGGTTAGTACTTGGATGGGAGACCGCCTGGGAATACCAGGTGCTGTAAGCTTTTCGAAGTGCTTCATTTGGCAGCTGATTTAAATAGCCAACGCTTGACATCCTCTTTCGCTTACGGCCATACCACCCTGGAAATGCCCGATCTCATCTGAACTCGGAAGTAAAGCAGGGTCGGGCCTGGTTAGTACTTGGATGGGAGACCGCCTGGGAATACCAGGTGCTGTAAGCTTTTCGAAGTGCTTCATTTGGCAGCTGATTTAAATAGCCAACGCTTGACATCCTCTTTCGCTTACGGCCATACCACCCTGGAAATGCCCGATCTCATCTGAACTCGGAAGTAAAGCAGGGTCGGGCCTGGTTAGTACTTGGATGGGAGACCGCCTGGGAATACCAGGTGCTGTAAGCTTTTCGAAGTGCTTCATTTGGCAGCTGATTTAAATAGCCAACGCTTGACATCCTCTTTCGCTTACGGCCATACCACCCTGGAAATGCCCGATCTCATCTGAACTCGGAAGTAAAGCAGGGTCGGGCCTGGTTAGTACTTGGATGGGAGACCGCCTGGGAATACCAGGTGCTGTAAGCTTTTCGAAGTGCTTCATTTGGCAGCTGATTTAAATAGCCAACGCTTGACATCCTCTTTCGCTTACGGCCATACCACCCTGGAAATGCCCGATCTCATCTGAACTCGGAAGTAAAGCAGGGTCGGGCCTGGTTAGTACTTGGATGGGAGACCGCCTGGGAATACCAGGTGCTGTAAGCTTTTCGAAGTGCTTCATTTGGCAGCTGATTTAAATAGCCAACGCTTGACATCCTCTTTCGCTTACGGCCATACCACCCTGGAAATGCCCGATCTCATCTGAACTCGGAAGTAAAGCAGGGTCGGGCCTGGTTAGTACTTGGATGGGAGACCGCCTGGGAATACCAGGTGCTGTAAGCTTTTCGAAGTGCTTCATTTGGCAGCTGATTTAAATAGCCAACGCTTGACATCCTCTTTCGCTTACGGCCATACCACCCTGGAAATGCCCGATCTCATCTGAACTCGGAAGTAAAGCAGGGTCGGGCCTGGTTAGTACTTGGATGGGAGACCGCCTGGGAATACCAGGTGCTGTAAGCTTTTCGAAGTGCTTCATTTGGCAGCTGATTTAAATAGCCAACGCTTGACATCCTCTTTCGCTTACGGCCATACCACCCTGGAAATGCCCGATCTCATCTGAACTCGGAAGTAAAGCAGGGTCGGGCCTGGTTAGTACTTGGATGGGAGACCGCCTGGGAATACCAGGTGCTGTAAGCTTTTCGAAGTGCTTCATTTGGCAGCTGATTTAAATAGCCAACGCTTGACATCCTCTTTCGCTTACGGCCATACCACCCTGGAAATGCCCGATCTCATCTGAACTCGGAAGTAAAGCAGGGTCGGGCCTGGTTAGTACTTGGATGGGAGACCGCCTGGGAATACCAGGTGCTGTAAGCTTTTCGAAGTGCTTCATTTGGCAGCTGATTTAAATAGCCAACGCTTGACATCCTCTTTCGCTTACGGCCATACCACCCTGGAAATGCCCGATCTCATCTGAACTCGGAAGTAAAGCAGGGTCGGGCCTGGTTAGTACTTGGATGGGAGACCGCCTGGGAATACCAGGTGCTGTAAGCTTTTCGAAGTGCTTCATTTGGCAGCTGATTTAAATAGCCAACGCTTGACATCCTCTTTCGCTTACGGCCATACCACCCTGGAAATGCCCGATCTCATCTGAACTCGGAAGTAAAGCAGGGTCGGGCCTGGTTAGTACTTGGATGGGAGACCGCCTGGGAATACCAGGTGCTGTAAGCTTTTCGAAGTGCTTCATTTGGCAGCTGATTTAAATAGCCAACGCTTGACATCCTCTTTCGCTTACGGCCATACCACCCTGGAAATGCCCGATCTCATCTGAACTCGGAAGTAAAGCAGGGTCGGGCCTGGTTAGTACTTGGATGGGAGACCGCCTGGGAATACCAGGTGCTGTAAGCTTTTCGAAGTGCTTCATTTGGCAGCTGATTTAAATAGCCAACGCTTGACATCCTCTTTCGCTTACGGCCATACCACCCTGGAAATGCCCGATCTCATCTGAACTCGGAAGTAAAGCAGGGTCGGGCCTGGTTAGTACTTGGATGGGAGACCGCCTGGGAATACCAGGTGCTGTAAGCTTTTCGAAGTGCTTCATTTGGCAGCTGATTTAAATAGCCAACGCTTGACATCCTCTTTCGCTTACGGCCATACCACCCTGGAAATGCCCGATCTCATCTGAACTCGGAAGTAAAGCAGGGTCGGGCCTGGTTAGTACTTGGATGGGAGACCGCCTGGGAATACCAGGTGCTGTAAGCTTTTCGAAGTGCTTCATTTGGCAGCTGATTTAAATAGCCAACGCTTGACATCCTCTTTCGCTTACGGCCATACCACCCTGGAAATGCCCGATCTCATCTGAACTCGGAAGTAAAGCAGGGTCGGGCCTGGTTAGTACTTGGATGGGAGACCGCCTGGGAATACCAGGTGCTGTAAGCTTTTCGAAGTGCTTCATTTGGCAGCTGATTTAAATAGCCAACGCTTGACATCCTCTTTCGCTTACGGCCATACCACCCTGGAAATGCCCGATCTCATCTGAACTCGGAAGTAAAGCAGGGTCGGGCCTGGTTAGTACTTGGATGGGAGACCGCCTGGGAATACCAGGTGCTGTAAGCTTTTCGAAGTGCTTCATTTGGCAGCTGATTTAAATAGCCAACGCTTGACATCCTCTTTCGCTTACGGCCATACCACCCTGGAAATGCCCGATCTCATCTGAACTCGGAAGTAAAGCAGGGTCGGGCCTGGTTAGTACTTGGATGGGAGACCGCCTGGGAATACCAGGTGCTGTAAGCTTTTCGAAGTGCTTCATTTGGCAGCTGATTTAAATAGCCAACGCTTGACATCCTCTTTCGCTTACGGCCATACCACCCTGGAAATGCCCGATCTCATCTGAACTCGGAAGTAAAGCAGGGTCGGGCCTGGTTAGTACTTGGATGGGAGACCGCCTGGGAATACCAGGTGCTGTAAGCTTTTCGAAGTGCTTCATTTGGCAGCTGATTTAAATAGCCAACGCTTGACATCCTCTTTCGCTTACGGCCATACCACCCTGGAAATGCCCGATCTCATCTGAACTCGGAAGTAAAGCAGGGTCGGGCCTGGTTAGTACTTGGATGGGAGACCGCCTGGGAATACCAGGTGCTGTAAGCTTTTCGAAGTGCTTCATTTGGCAGCTGATTTAAATAGCCAACGCTTGACATCCTCTTTCGCTTACGGCCATACCACCCTGGAAATGCCCGATCTCATCTGAACTCGGAAGTAAAGCAGGGTCGGGCCTGGTTAGTACTTGGATGGGAGACCGCCTGGGAATACCAGGTGCTGTAAGCTTTTCGAAGTGCTTCATTTGGCAGCTGATTTAAATAGCCAACGCTTGACATCCTCTTTCGCTTACGGCCATACCACCCTGGAAATGCCCGATCTCATCTGAACTCGGAAGTAAAGCAGGGTCGGGCCTGGTTAGTACTTGGATGGGAGACCGCCTGGGAATACCAGGTGCTGTAAGCTTTTCGAAGTGCTTCATTTGGCAGCTGATTTAAATAGCCAACGCTTGACATCCTCTTTCGCTTACGGCCATACCACCCTGGAAATGCCCGATCTCATCTGAACTCGGAAGTAAAGCAGGGTCGGGCCTGGTTAGTACTTGGATGGGAGACCGCCTGGGAATACCAGGTGCTGTAAGCTTTTCGAAGTGCTTCATTTGGCAGCTGATTTAAATAGCCAACGCTTGACATCCTCTTTCGCTTACGGCCATACCACCCTGGAAATGCCCGATCTCATCTGAACTCGGAAGTAAAGCAGGGTCGGGCCTGGTTAGTACTTGGATGGGAGACCGCCTGGGAATACCAGGTGCTGTAAGCTTTTCGAAGTGCTTCATTTGGCAGCTGATTTAAATAGCCAACGCTTGACATCCTCTTTCGCTTACGGCCATACCACCCTGGAAATGCCCGATCTCATCTGAACTCGGAAGTAAAGCAGGGTCGGGCCTGGTTAGTACTTGGATGGGAGACCGCCTGGGAATACCAGGTGCTGTAAGCTTTTCGAAGTGCTTCATTTGGCAGCTGATTTAAATAGCCAACGCTTGACATCCTCTTTCGCTTACGGCCATACCACCCTGGAAATGCCCGATCTCATCTGAACTCGGAAGTAAAGCAGGGTCGGGCCTGGTTAGTACTTGGATGGGAGACCGCCTGGGAATACCAGGTGCTGTAAGCTTTTCGAAGTGCTTCATTTGGCAGCTGATTTAAATAGCCAACGCTTGACATCCTCTTTCGCTTACGGCCATACCACCCTGGAAATGCCCGATCTCATCTGAACTCGGAAGTAAAGCAGGGTCGGGCCTGGTTAGTACTTGGATGGGAGACCGCCTGGGAATACCAGGTGCTGTAAGCTTTTCGAAGTGCTTCATTTGGCAGCTGATTTAAATAGCCAACGCTTGACATCCTCTTTCGCTTACGGCCATACCACCCTGGAAATGCCCGATCTCATCTGAACTCGGAAGTAAAGCAGGGTCGGGCCTGGTTAGTACTTGGATGGGAGACCGCCTGGGAATACCAGGTGCTGTAAGCTTTTCGAAGTGCTTCATTTGGCAGCTGATTTAAATAGCCAACGCTTGACATCCTCTTTCGCTTACGGCCATACCACCCTGGAAATGCCCGATCTCATCTGAACTCGGAAGTAAAGCAGGGTCGGGCCTGGTTAGTACTTGGATGGGAGACCGCCTGGGAATACCAGGTGCTGTAAGCTTTTCGAAGTGCTTCATTTGGCAGCTGATTTAAATAGCCAACGCTTGACATCCTCTTTCGCTTACGGCCATACCACCCTGGAAATGCCCGATCTCATCTGAACTCGGAAGTAAAGCAGGGTCGGGCCTGGTTAGTACTTGGATGGGAGACCGCCTGGGAATACCAGGTGCTGTAAGCTTTTCGAAGTGCTTCATTTGGCAGCTGATTTAAATAGCCAACGCTTGACATCCTCTTTCGCTTACGGCCATACCACCCTGGAAATGCCCGATCTCATCTGAACTCGGAAGTAAAGCAGGGTCGGGCCTGGTTAGTACTTGGATGGGAGACCGCCTGGGAATACCAGGTGCTGTAAGCTTTTCGAAGTGCTTCATTTGGCAGCTGATTTAAATAGCCAACGCTTGACATCCTCTTTCGCTTACGGCCATACCACCCTGGAAATGCCCGATCTCATCTGAACTCGGAAGTAAAGCAGGGTCGGGCCTGGTTAGTACTTGGATGGGAGACCGCCTGGGAATACCAGGTGCTGTAAGCTTTTCGAAGTGCTTCATTTGGCAGCTGATTTAAATAGCCAACGCTTGACATCCTCTTTCGCTTACGGCCATACCACCCTGGAAATGCCCGATCTCATCTGAACTCGGAAGTAAAGCAGGGTCGGGCCTGGTTAGTACTTGGATGGGAGACCGCCTGGGAATACCAGGTGCTGTAAGCTTTTCGAAGTGCTTCATTTGGCAGCTGATTTAAATAGCCAACGCTTGACATCCTCTTTCGCTTACGGCCATACCACCCTGGAAATGCCCGATCTCATCTGAACTCGGAAGTAAAGCAGGGTCGGGCCTGGTTAGTACTTGGATGGGAGACCGCCTGGGAATACCAGGTGCTGTAAGCTTTTCGAAGTGCTTCATTTGGCAGCTGATTTAAATAGCCAACGCTTGACATCCTCTTTCGCTTACGGCCATACCACCCTGGAAATGCCCGATCTCATCTGAACTCGGAAGTAAAGCAGGGTCGGGCCTGGTTAGTACTTGGATGGGAGACCGCCTGGGAATACCAGGTGCTGTAAGCTTTTCGAAGTGCTTCATTTGGCAGCTGATTTAAATAGCCAACGCTTGACATCCTCTTTCGCTTACGGCCATACCACCCTGGAAATGCCCGATCTCATCTGAACTCGGAAGTAAAGCAGGGTCGGGCCTGGTTAGTACTTGGATGGGAGACCGCCTGGGAATACCAGGTGCTGTAAGCTTTTCGAAGTGCTTCATTTGGCAGCTGATTTAAATAGCCAACGCTTGACATCCTCTTTCGCTTACGGCCATACCACCCTGGAAATGCCCGATCTCATCTGAACTCGGAAGTAAAGCAGGGTCGGGCCTGGTTAGTACTTGGATGGGAGACCGCCTGGGAATACCAGGTGCTGTAAGCTTTTCGAAGTGCTTCATTTGGCAGCTGATTTAAATAGCCAACGCTTGACATCCTCTTTCGCTTACGGCCATACCACCCTGGAAATGCCCGATCTCATCTGAACTCGGAAGTAAAGCAGGGTCGGGCCTGGTTAGTACTTGGATGGGAGACCGCCTGGGAATACCAGGTGCTGTAAGCTTTTCGAAGTGCTTCATTTGGCAGCTGATTTAAATAGCCAACGCTTGACATCCTCTTTCGCTTACGGCCATACCACCCTGGAAATGCCCGATCTCATCTGAACTCGGAAGTAAAGCAGGGTCGGGCCTGGTTAGTACTTGGATGGGAGACCGCCTGGGAATACCAGGTGCTGTAAGCTTTTCGAAGTGCTTCATTTGGCAGCTGATTTAAATAGCCAACGCTTGACATCCTCTTTCGCTTACGGCCATACCACCCTGGAAATGCCCGATCTCATCTGAACTCGGAAGTAAAGCAGGGTCGGGCCTGGTTAGTACTTGGATGGGAGACCGCCTGGGAATACCAGGTGCTGTAAGCTTTTCGAAGTGCTTCATTTGGCAGCTGATTTAAATAGCCAACGCTTGACATCCTCTTTCGCTTACGGCCATACCACCCTGGAAATGCCCGATCTCATCTGAACTCGGAAGTAAAGCAGGGTCGGGCCTGGTTAGTACTTGGATGGGAGACCGCCTGGGAATACCAGGTGCTGTAAGCTTTTCGAAGTGCTTCATTTGGCAGCTGATTTAAATAGCCAACGCTTGACATCCTCTTTCGCTTACGGCCATACCACCCTGGAAATGCCCGATCTCATCTGAACTCGGAAGTAAAGCAGGGTCGGGCCTGGTTAGTACTTGGATGGGAGACCGCCTGGGAATACCAGGTGCTGTAAGCTTTTCGAAGTGCTTCATTTGGCAGCTGATTTAAATAGCCAACGCTTGACATCCTCTTTCGCTTACGGCCATACCACCCTGGAAATGCCCGATCTCATCTGAACTCGGAAGTAAAGCAGGGTCGGGCCTGGTTAGTACTTGGATGGGAGACCGCCTGGGAATACCAGGTGCTGTAAGCTTTTCGAAGTGCTTCATTTGGCAGCTGATTTAAATAGCCAACGCTTGACATCCTCTTTCGCTTACGGCCATACCACCCTGGAAATGCCCGATCTCATCTGAACTCGGAAGTAAAGCAGGGTCGGGCCTGGTTAGTACTTGGATGGGAGACCGCCTGGGAATACCAGGTGCTGTAAGCTTTTCGAAGTGCTTCATTTGGCAGCTGATTTAAATAGCCAACGCTTGACATCCTCTTTCGCTTACGGCCATACCACCCTGGAAATGCCCGATCTCATCTGAACTCGGAAGTAAAGCAGGGTCGGGCCTGGTTAGTACTTGGATGGGAGACCGCCTGGGAATACCAGGTGCTGTAAGCTTTTCGAAGTGCTTCATTTGGCAGCTGATTTAAATAGCCAACGCTTGACATCCTCTTTCGCTTACGGCCATACCACCCTGGAAATGCCCGATCTCATCTGAACTCGGAAGTAAAGCAGGGTCGGGCCTGGTTAGTACTTGGATGGGAGACCGCCTGGGAATACCAGGTGCTGTAAGCTTTTCGAAGTGCTTCATTTGGCAGCTGATTTAAATAGCCAACGCTTGACATCCTCTTTCGCTTACGGCCATACCACCCTGGAAATGCCCGATCTCATCTGAACTCGGAAGTAAAGCAGGGTCGGGCCTGGTTAGTACTTGGATGGGAGACCGCCTGGGAATACCAGGTGCTGTAAGCTTTTCGAAGTGCTTCATTTGGCAGCTGATTTAAATAGCCAACGCTTGACATCCTCTTTCGCTTACGGCCATACCACCCTGGAAATGCCCGATCTCATCTGAACTCGGAAGTAAAGCAGGGTCGGGCCTGGTTAGTACTTGGATGGGAGACCGCCTGGGAATACCAGGTGCTGTAAGCTTTTCGAAGTGCTTCATTTGGCAGCTGATTTAAATAGCCAACGCTTGACATCCTCTTTCGCTTACGGCCATACCACCCTGGAAATGCCCGATCTCATCTGAACTCGGAAGTAAAGCAGGGTCGGGCCTGGTTAGTACTTGGATGGGAGACCGCCTGGGAATACCAGGTGCTGTAAGCTTTTCGAAGTGCTTCATTTGGCAGCTGATAGACTTGCCCGTGTCGCAGCTTCGCTGCCATTATTTTTTCTCGCCTTCAAGGGCATTGTTTCTCTGTCGGTGCTGTGTCGACGCCAGCTGAGCTGCGCTCGTTCCCTGGTGCTGCGCCTGTTTTAAAGAGCTGTTKGKKKKSCMAAAAAAAAAAAAAAAAAAAAAAAAAAAAAGAAATGCCCGATCTCATCTGAACTCGGAAGTAAAGCAGGGTCGGGCCTGGTTAGTACTTGGATGGGAGACCGCCTGGGAATACCAGGTGCTGTAAGCTTTTCGAAGTGCTTCATTTGGCAGCTGATTTAAATAGCCAACGCTTGACATCCTCTTTCGCTTACGGCCATACCACCCTGGAAATGCCCGATCTCATCTGAACTCGGAAGTAAAGCAGGGTCGGGCCTGGTTAGTACTTGGATGGGAGACCGCCTGGGAATACCAGGTGCTGTAAGCTTTTCGAAGTGCTTCATTTGGCAGCTGATAGACTTCCCCGTGTCGCAGCTTCGCTGCCATTATTTTTTCTCGCCTTCAAGGGCATTGTTTCTCTGTCGGTGCTGTGTCGACGCCAGCTGAGCTGCGCTCGTTCCCTGGTGCTGCGCCTGTTTTAAAGAGCTGTTGGTGTGCCAAAAAAAAAAAAAAAAAAAAAAAGAAATGCCCGATCTCATCTGAACTCGGAAGTAAAGCAGGGTCGGGCCTGGTTAGTACTTGGATGGGAGACCGCCTGGGAATACCAGGTGCTGTAAGCTTTTCGAAGTGCTTCATTTGGCAGCTGATTTAAATAGCCAACGCTTGACATCCTCTTTCGCTTACGGCCATACCACCCTGGAAATGCCCGATCTCATCTGAACTCGGAAGTAAAGCAGGGTCGGGCCTGGTTAGTACTTGGATGGGAGACCGCCTGGGAATACCAGGTGCTGTAAGCTTTTCGAAGTGCTTCATTTGGCAGCTGATTTAAATAGCCAACGCTTGACATCCTCTTTCGCTTACGGCCATACCACCCTGGAAATGCCCGATCTCATCTGAACTCGGAAGTAAAGCAGGGTCGGGCCTGGTTAGTACTTGGATGGGAGACCGCCTGGGAATACCAGGTGCTGTAAGCTTTTCGAAGTGCTTCATTTGGCAGCTGATTTAAATAGCCAACGCTTGACATCCTCTTTCGCTTACGGCCATACCACCCTGGAAATGCCCGATCTCATCTGAACTCGGAAGTAAAGCAGGGTCGGGCCTGGTTAGTACTTGGATGGGAGACCGCCTGGGAATACCAGGTGCTGTAAGCTTTTCGAAGTGCTTCATTTGGCAGCTGATTTAAATAGCCAACGCTTGACATCCTCTTTCGCTTACGGCCATACCACCCTGGAAATGCCCGATCTCATCTGAACTCGGAAGTAAAGCAGGGTCGGGCCTGGTTAGTACTTGGATGGGAGACCGCCTGGGAATACCAGGTGCTGTAAGCTTTTCGAAGTGCTTCATTTGGCAGCTGATTTAAATAGCCAACGCTTGACATCCTCTTTCGCTTACGGCCATACCACCCTGGAAATGCCCGATCTCATCTGAACTCGGAAGTAAAGCAGGGTCGGGCCTGGTTAGTACTTGGATGGGAGACCGCCTGGGAATACCAGGTGCTGTAAGCTTTTCGAAGTGCTTCATTTGGCAGCTGATTTAAATAGCCAACGCTTGACATCCTCTTTCGCTTACGGCCATACCACCCTGGAAATGCCCGATCTCATCTGAACTCGGAAGTAAAGCAGGGTCGGGCCTGGTTAGTACTTGGATGGGAGACCGCCTGGGAATACCAGGTGCTGTAAGCTTTTCGAAGTGCTTCATTTGGCAGCTGATTTAAATAGCCAACGCTTGACATCCTCTTTCGCTTACGGCCATACCACCCTGGAAATGCCCGATCTCATCTGAACTCGGAAGTAAAGCAGGGTCGGGCCTGGTTAGTACTTGGATGGGAGACCGCCTGGGAATACCAGGTGCTGTAAGCTTTTCGAAGTGCTTCATTTGGCAGCTGATTTAAATAGCCAACGCTTGACATCCTCTTTCGCTTACGGCCATACCACCCTGGAAATGCCCGATCTCATCTGAACTCGGAAGTAAAGCAGGGTCGGGCCTGGTTAGTACTTGGATGGGAGACCGCCTGGGAATACCAGGTGCTGTAAGCTTTTCGAAGTGCTTCATTTGGCAGCTGATTTAAATAGCCAACGCTTGACATCCTCTTTCGCTTACGGCCATACCACCCTGGAAATGCCCGATCTCATCTGAACTCGGAAGTAAAGCAGGGTCGGGCCTGGTTAGTACTTGGATGGGAGACCGCCTGGGAATACCAGGTGCTGTAAGCTTTTCGAAGTGCTTCATTTGGCAGCTGATTTAAATAGCCAACGCTTGACATCCTCTTTCGCTTACGGCCATACCACCCTGGAAATGCCCGATCTCATCTGAACTCGGAAGTAAAGCAGGGTCGGGCCTGGTTAGTACTTGGATGGGAGACCGCCTGGGAATACCAGGTGCTGTAAGCTTTTCGAAGTGCTTCATTTGGCAGCTGATAGACTTCCCCGTGTCGCAGCTTCGCTGCCATTATTTTTTCTCGCCTTCAAGGGCATTGTTTCTCTGTCGGTGCTGTGTCGACGCCAGCTGAGCTGCGCTCGTTCCCTGGTGCTGCGCCTGTTTTAAAGAGCTGTTGGTGTGCCAAAAAAAAAAAAAAAAAAAAAAAAAAAAAAGAAATGCCCGATCTCATCTGAACTCGGAAGTAAAGCAGGGTCGGGCCTGGTTAGTACTTGGATGGGAGACCGCCTGGGAATACCAGGTGCTGTAAGCTTTTCGAAGTGCTTCATTTGGCAGCTGATTTAAATAGCCAACGCTTGACATCCTCTTTCGCTTACGGCCATACCACCCTGGAAATGCCCGATCTCATCTGAACTCGGAAGTAAAGCAGGGTCGGGCCTGGTTAGTACTTGGATGGGAGACCGCCTGGGAATACCAGGTGCTGTAAGCTTTTCGAAGTGCTTCATTTGGCAGCTGATAGACTTCCCCGTGTCGCAGCTTCGCTGCCATTATTTTTTCTCGCCTTCAAGGGCATTGTTTCTCTGTCGGTGCTGTGTCGACGCCAGCTGAGCTGCGCTCGTTCCCTGGTGCTGCGCCTGTTTTAAAGAGCTGTTGGTGTGCCAAAAAAAAAAAAAAAAAAAAAAAAAAAAAAGAAATGCCCGATCTCATCTGAACTCGGAAGTAAAGCAGGGTCGGGCCTGGTTAGTACTTGGATGGGAGACCGCCTGGGAATACCAGGTGCTGTAAGCTTTTCGAAGTGCTTCATTTGGCAGCTGATTTAAATAGCCAACGCTTGACATCCTCTTTCGCTTACGGCCATACCACCCTGGAAATGCCCGATCTCATCTGAACTCGGAAGTAAAGCAGGGTCGGGCCTGGTTAGTACTTGGATGGGAGACCGCCTGGGAATACCAGGTGCTGTAAGCTTTTCGAAGTGCTTCATTTGGCAGCTGATAGACTTCCCCGTGTCGCAGCTTCGCTGCCATTATTTTTTCTCGCCTTCAAGGGCATTGTTTCTCTGTCGGTGCTGTGTCGACGCCAGCTGAGCTGCGCTCGTTCCCTGGTGCTGCGCCTGTTTTAAAGAGCTGTTGGTGTGCCAAAAAAAAAAAAAAAAAAAAAAAAAAAAAAAGAAATGCCCGATCTCATCTGAACTCGGAAGTAAAGCAGGGTCGGGCCTGGTTAGTACTTGGATGGGAGACCGCCTGGGAATACCAGGTGCTGTAAGCTTTTCGAAGTGCTTCATTTGGCAGCTGATTTAAATAGCCAACGCTTGACATCCTCTTTCGCTTACGGCCATACCACCCTGGAAATGCCCGATCTCATCTGAACTCGGAAGTAAAGCAGGGTCGGGCCTGGTTAGTACTTGGATGGGAGACCGCCTGGGAATACCAGGTGCTGTAAGCTTTTCGAAGTGCTTCATTTGGCAGCTGATAGACTTCCCCGTGTCGCAGCTTCGCTGCCATTATTTTTTCTCGCCTTCAAGGGCATTGTTTCTCTGTCGGTGCTGTGTCGACGCCAGCTGAGCTGCGCTCGTTCCCTGGTGCTGCGCCTGTTTTAAAGAGCTGTTGGTGTGCCAAAAAAAAAAAAAAAAAAAAAAAAAAAAAAAGAAATGCCCGATCTCATCTGAACTCGGAAGTAAAGCAGGGTCGGGCCTGGTTAGTACTTGGATGGGAGACCGCCTGGGAATACCAGGTGCTGTAAGCTTTTCGAAGTGCTTCATTTGGCAGCTGATTTAAATAGCCAACGCTTGACATCCTCTTTCGCTTACGGCCATACCACCCTGGAAATGCCCGATCTCATCTGAACTCGGAAGTAAAGCAGGGTCGGGCCTGGTTAGTACTTGGATGGGAGACCGCCTGGGAATACCAGGTGCTGTAAGCTTTTCGAAGTGCTTCATTTGGCAGCTGATAGACTTCCCCGTGTCGCAGCTTCGCTGCCATTATTTTTTCTCGCCTTCAAGGGCATTGTTTCTCTGTCGGTGCTGTGTCGACGCCAGCTGAGCTGCGCTCGTTCCCTGGTGCTGCGCCTGTTTTAAAGAGCTGTTGGTGTGCCAAAAAAAAAAAAAAAAAAAAAAAAAAAAAAAGAAATGCCCGATCTCATCTGAACTCGGAAGTAAAGCAGGGTCGGGCCTGGTTAGTACTTGGATGGGAGACCGCCTGGGAATACCAGGTGCTGTAAGCTTTTCGAAGTGCTTCATTTGGCAGCTGATTTAAATAGCCAACGCTTGACATCCTCTTTCGCTTACGGCCATACCACCCTGGAAATGCCCGATCTCATCTGAACTCGGAAGTAAAGCAGGGTCGGGCCTGGTTAGTACTTGGATGGGAGACCGCCTGGGAATACCAGGTGCTGTAAGCTTTTCGAAGTGCTTCATTTGGCAGCTGATAGACTTCCCCGTGTCGCAGCTTCGCTGCCATTATTTTTTCTCGCCTTCAAGGGCATTGTTTCTCTGTCGGTGCTGTGTCGACGCCAGCTGAGCTGCGCTCGTTCCCTGGTGCTGCGCCTGTTTTAAAGAGCTGTTGGTGTGCCAAAAAAAAAAAAAAAAAAAAAAAAAAAAAAAGAAATGCCCGATCTCATCTGAACTCGGAAGTAAAGCAGGGTCGGGCCTGGTTAGTACTTGGATGGGAGACCGCCTGGGAATACCAGGTGCTGTAAGCTTTTCGAAGTGCTTCATTTGGCAGCTGATTTAAATAGCCAACGCTTGACATCCTCTTTCGCTTACGGCCATACCACCCTGGAAATGCCCGATCTCATCTGAACTCGGAAGTAAAGCAGGGTCGGGCCTGGTTAGTACTTGGATGGGAGACCGCCTGGGAATACCAGGTGCTGTAAGCTTTTCGAAGTGCTTCATTTGGCAGCTGATAGACTTCCCCGTGTCGCAGCTTCGCTGCCATTATTTTTTCTCGCCTTCAAGGGCATTGTTTCTCTGTCGGTGCTGTGTCGACGCCAGCTGAGCTGCGCTCGTTCCCTGGTGCTGCGCCTGTTTTAAAGAGCTGTTGGTGTGCCAAAAAAAAAAAAAAAAAAAAAAAAAAAAAAAGAAATGCCCGATCTCATCTGAACTCGGAAGTAAAGCAGGGTCGGGCCTGGTTAGTACTTGGATGGGAGACCGCCTGGGAATACCAGGTGCTGTAAGCTTTTCGAAGTGCTTCATTTGGCAGCTGATTTAAATAGCCAACGCTTGACATCCTCTTTCGCTTACGGCCATACCACCCTGGAAATGCCCGATCTCATCTGAACTCGGAAGTAAAGCAGGGTCGGGCCTGGTTAGTACTTGGATGGGAGACCGCCTGGGAATACCAGGTGCTGTAAGCTTTTCGAAGTGCTTCATTTGGCAGCTGATAGACTTCCCCGTGTCGCAGCTTCGCTGCCATTATTTTTTCTCGCCTTCAAGGGCATTGTTTCTCTGTCGGTGCTGTGTCGACGCCAGCTGAGCTGCGCTCGTTCCCTGGTGCTGCGCCTGTTTTAAAGAGCTGTTGGTGTGCCAAAAAAAAAAAAAAAAAAAAAAAAAAAAAAAGAAATGCCCGATCTCATCTGAACTCGGAAGTAAAGCAGGGTCGGGCCTGGTTAGTACTTGGATGGGAGACCGCCTGGGAATACCAGGTGCTGTAAGCTTTTCGAAGTGCTTCATTTGGCAGCTGATTTAAATAGCCAACGCTTGACATCCTCTTTCGCTTACGGCCATACCACCCTGGAAATGCCCGATCTCATCTGAACTCGGAAGTAAAGCAGGGTCGGGCCTGGTTAGTACTTGGATGGGAGACCGCCTGGGAATACCAGGTGCTGTAAGCTTTTCGAAGTGCTTCATTTGGCAGCTGATAGACTTCCCCGTGTCGCAGCTTCGCTGCCATTATTTTTTCTCGCCTTCAAGGGCATTGTTTCTCTGTCGGTGCTGTGTCGACGCCAGCTGAGCTGCGCTCGTTCCCTGGTGCTGCGCCTGTTTTAAAGAGCTGTTGGTGTGCCAAAAAAAAAAAAAAAAAAAAAAAAAAAAAAAGAAATGCCCGATCTCATCTGAACTCGGAAGTAAAGCAGGGTCGGGCCTGGTTAGTACTTGGATGGGAGACCGCCTGGGAATACCAGGTGCTGTAAGCTTTTCGAAGTGCTTCATTTGGCAGCTGATTTAAATAGCCAACGCTTGACATCCTCTTTCGCTTACGGCCATACCACCCTGGAAATGCCCGATCTCATCTGAACTCGGAAGTAAAGCAGGGTCGGGCCTGGTTAGTACTTGGATGGGAGACCGCCTGGGAATACCAGGTGCTGTAAGCTTTTCGAAGTGCTTCATTTGGCAGCTGATAGACTTCCCCGTGTCGCAGCTTCGCTGCCATTATTTTTTCTCGCCTTCAAGGGCATTGTTTCTCTGTCGGTGCTGTGTCGACGCCAGCTGAGCTGCGCTCGTTCCCTGGTGCTGCGCCTGTTTTAAAGAGCTGTTGGTGTGCCAAAAAAAAAAAAAAAAAAAAAAAAAAAAAAAGAAATGCCCGATCTCATCTGAACTCGGAAGTAAAGCAGGGTCGGGCCTGGTTAGTACTTGGATGGGAGACCGCCTGGGAATACCAGGTGCTGTAAGCTTTTCGAAGTGCTTCATTTGGCAGCTGATTTAAATAGCCAACGCTTGACATCCTCTTTCGCTTACGGCCATACCACCCTGGAAATGCCCGATCTCATCTGAACTCGGAAGTAAAGCAGGGTCGGGCCTGGTTAGTACTTGGATGGGAGACCGCCTGGGAATACCAGGTGCTGTAAGCTTTTCGAAGTGCTTCATTTGGCAGCTGATAGACTTCCCCGTGTCGCAGCTTCGCTGCCATTATTTTTTCTCGCCTTCAAGGGCATTGTTTCTCTGTCGGTGCTGTGTCGACGCCAGCTGAGCTGCGCTCGTTCCCTGGTGCTGCGCCTGTTTTAAAGAGCTGTTGGTGTGCCAAAAAAAAAAAAAAAAAAAAAAAAAAAAAAAGAAATGCCCGATCTCATCTGAACTCGGAAGTAAAGCAGGGTCGGGCCTGGTTAGTACTTGGATGGGAGACCGCCTGGGAATACCAGGTGCTGTAAGCTTTTCGAAGTGCTTCATTTGGCAGCTGATTTAAATAGCCAACGCTTGACATCCTCTTTCGCTTACGGCCATACCACCCTGGAAATGCCCGATCTCATCTGAACTCGGAAGTAAAGCAGGGTCGGGCCTGGTTAGTACTTGGATGGGAGACCGCCTGGGAATACCAGGTGCTGTAAGCTTTTCGAAGTGCTTCATTTGGCAGCTGATAGACTTCCCCGTGTCGCAGCTTCGCTGCCATTATTTTTTCTCGCCTTCAAGGGCATTGTTTCTCTGTCGGTGCTGTGTCGACGCCAGCTGAGCTGCGCTCGTTCCCTGGTGCTGCGCCTGTTTTAAAGAGCTGTTGGTGTGCCAAAAAAAAAAAAAAAAAAAAAAAAAAAAAAAGAAATGCCCGATCTCATCTGAACTCGGAAGTAAAGCAGGGTCGGGCCTGGTTAGTACTTGGATGGGAGACCGCCTGGGAATACCAGGTGCTGTAAGCTTTTCGAAGTGCTTCATTTGGCAGCTGATTTAAATAGCCAACGCTTGACATCCTCTTTCGCTTACGGCCATACCACCCTGAGCACGCTAGAGGGAGCTAGAGTGCAACAAGGAAGTGACTGGCAGCAGTCAGGAGAGGAAGGCTCTCCTCCATTTTTTCTGTTTATTTTTTTGTGTTTTACACTTTTTGTGGACTGATATAGTTTTTTTTGTTTTTGATTTTTGTTTTTTAACCACCTGACAGCAGCATTTTGCTGGCTGGAGGGTGGTTTTTTGCTTGTGTTTTTTTGCTATGGAGCAAACAAAGGACGGATTGATGGCAAACGACCCTGGACTGGATGCAGAGACACGAAAGGAATATGAAACAGGACTGGATGACGAGACAAGAATGGTTAAAGACAACGGACTGGAAAATGGACAACGAGCTGGACAACGGAAAAGCCAAGTAGGTGGAAGAAAGTATTTAAAGGAGGCAACAGTTATCATTAATGTGGAAGATGTACAGGAAGTGAGAGCAGAAGATATTATTAAAGCGGTGATTGAAAAGTGTGGACATGGAAAAATTCTGGCTTTAAGACCAAGACAAGGGAAGGAGTACGAACTAACAATGGAAACAGAAGAATTATGTGAACAATTGACTGACAAACTGATGATAAATGGGGTGAACTGTGAAATTAAAAAGCTTCATAATAGGGATTTTGTTGTTTCCTTTATGCACCTGCCGGTCTATCTTGAAGATAAGGAAATTCTGGAAAAATTAGATACTTGGGGAGTTTGTCCCATATCTAAAATTAAACGAAGGTTTTATCCGGGTACCGACATAGAAGACGGAACAAGGTTCCTTAAAGTGAGGTTCCCTAAAGAGGTGGCATCCTTGCCATACAGCACAAAAATGGAGACAGCAGAAGGAACGCAGTACTTCAGGGTGATGCACAGCCATCAGGTGAAGACCTGTAGGCTGTGCATGAGCCCGGAACACATGCTGAAAGACTGTCCAGAATTCAAGTGCTACAAATGCGAGGAAAGGGGGCATTTTGCAAGAGACTGTATCACTGTCAGGTGCCCGGAATGTAAAAATTTTTTAAACAAGTGTGAATGCTGGATGGAAGGAGAGGAAGGAGGAGGAGAAGATCAGGACCGGCAGGTGCATGAAGAAAACAACAAAAGGGAAGAAGATAATGAAGCAATAGAAAGGACAATGGAGGAGGAAATGAATAACAATGGAAAAAAGGAAGGAGAAAACGAAAATGAAGAAAATGAAGTACAGTTATCAGGACAGGACGGACAGTGGTCACAAATGGAAATATCGGACAGTTTTAAAACTTTTTTAAGCACTGTGGAAAAAGAGGAACTAAGAAAGACTGGTCAAGCTGAAGGAATGGCAAATGATGAAGAAACAAAGATGGAAAATGTGGATAAGAACAAAGTGGAAAGAGGATTTTTAAGAAGAAGAACTTTTAAGGTAAAACCAAACTTGGACATGGCAAAGAAAAAAGTTTTAACAAAGAACAGAGCTAAATATGTAAATAGGTATGAAGTGTTAAGGGGACTGGAAGAAGATGAAGAAAAATGATGTTTTTAAAATATTTTATCTATTTTAAAATGCTTTTAATCTTTGTCTCTTTTAACGAAAGAAGTTGTTGGTTGAGAGCGTTGGAAGGAGATGAAGGACAATGAGGATGTGTAGGTTTTTAATTTCATTTTTATTTATTTTAATGGTTTTAAACTGTGTGTCTTTTAATGCAAGGGGACTGATGGGAAAAGATAAATTTGAGAAAATAAGAGAGAAATGTAAAAACAAGGAAGTGATAGGTTTACAGGAAACAAACTGGAAAGAACATGCAATGGACGATTTTAAAAAGTTGTGGCAAGGGGATATTATATATAATAATGGTGATGGTAAATCTGGAAGAGGTGTTGCTTTTTTAATAAGGAAAGATGTTTTAAACTTTAAAAGAATTGTGTATAGGGATAATTATGGAAAATGTTTAGTAATAGAGGTGAACTATGAAGGACATGAATTAATAATAGCAAATATACATGCACCAACAGAAGATAAAGACAAAAAAGAATATTTTGAGGTTTTAAATAAAGTATTAAAAGGTTTTAAAGAAATAATAATGATGGGAGATTTTAATACTGTTTTTAGAAAACAAGATATGGCTGATGGAATGGTTTTTAAATCGGATATAGGAAGAAAGGAACTAAATGAGTTAATAAAGGAAAATAGTTTAATAGATATATGGAGGGAAAGGAATAGAGAAAAAAGAGAGTTTTCAAGGAGACAAATAGTGGGGAATTTTATATGTCAAACGAGAATAGATTTTATTTTATGTACTAGAAATATTGAAAATTTTATAGAAAACATACAGTATGAAGAGAACAGTTTTAGTGATCATAAGCTCTTGCATTTTAAAGTGAATATAGAAAACATACAAAAAGGACCAGGGACTTGGATTTTAAACACAACCATTTTAAAGAATCAAGATTATGTTCAAAAAGTCAAAGAAATAATAGAGAAAGAAAAAGAAAATAGAATGTATGATGAAGATAAAAGGATATGGTGGGAAAACACAAAATATCAAATAAGAAAATACACAATCAAATATTGCGCAGTACTACAAAGATGTAAAAAGTATACAGAAAAAGAAGTTAAAAGATCCTTAGAAAAAGAATTAAACAAAGAAAATAAAGACATTGAAAAAATCAAAGAAATAGAGCAAAAATTACGAGATTTAGAAGAAGACAAATATAAGGGGGCAATGTTGAGGAGCAGATCTAAATACACAGTAGAAGGGGAAAAATGCACGAAATTCTTTTTTGATTTAGAGAAGCAAAGAGGTAAAGCAGGAATACTAAAGGAAATTAAAGGGAGGAGTGGAAAAATGGCGAAAGGAAACATAGAAATACTAGAAGAAATCAAGCATTTTTATGAAGATCTATTTAAAGCAAAAGGTATTGATGAAGAAAAAGAAAGGAAGATTCTAAATTATATAAAAGTAAAACTAGAAAAAGATGACAACAAAGAATGTGACAGAGAAATAGATGAAGAAGAGATTGAAATTGCAATAAATCAACTAAATAAAAAGAAAAGTCCAGGTATAGATGGAATAGGAAATGAATTTTATATTGTTTTTAAAGATATTTTAAAAGGAATACTTAAAGAAGTTTTTAAAGAAATTTTTAAATGTAAAGAGATGAATGAAAGAATGGGGATGGGATTAATGAAGTTAATATATAAAAGAAAAGGAGCAAAAACTGAATTACAAAATTATAGACCAATAACAATGTTGAATACAGATTTAAAGATTTTAGCAAAAGTTTTAGCGAATAGATTAAAGGAAGTAATGCCTAAATTAATTAAATCAAACCAAGCATATGCAATAAAAGGGAGAGATATAGCAGATGTAACAATGAGTATTAAAAGCACAATAGATTATTTACAAGAAAAGAAGATGAATGGTTTTTTAATTAGTTTAGATTTTGAAAAGGCTTTTGACAGAGTCGAACATACTTACTTATTTGATGTACTCAAAACATTTGGATTTGGAGAGAATTTTATTAATTGGATTAAAATTTTATATAAAGGGGCTTTTACAAAAGTAAAATGTAATGGTTTTTTAACAGATTGTTTTAAAATTACAAGATCAATTAGACAAGGATGTCCTCTTTCAGCGCTATTATATTCCCTAATCGCAGAACCTTTAGGGTTAGCAATAAAACAAGAAACTAAAATTAAAGGAATAAAAATAGAAGAAAAGGAGGATGAAGGAAAAATATACCAGTATGCTGATGATACAACAATAATAGTGAAGGATAAAAAGAGTGTAAAAGAAGCCATGAAAAAAGTACAGGAGTTTTGTAAGGGAACAGGAAGCAAAATAAATGAAAATAAAACAGAATATATGAGGTTTGGTAAAGCAGATATTTTAACAGATTGTTTCCAATTTAGAGAAGTAGAAGAACTGAAAATTTTAGGAATTTTAATTGGTAAAAATGAAAGGAAAGCAACAGAAAAGATGTGGGATGATCTAATAAGAGGAATAGAATCAAAATTAAATTTTTGGAGGATGAGAGAACTTTGCTTAAAGGGGAAAGCCTTAATATTAAATGTTTTAATGACATCAAAGCTATGGTATAAATTATATGTAACAGAAATGCCATGTTGGATAGAAGAGAGATTGAAAAAGTGTGTTCAAGATTTTTTATGGGAGGGGAAACCCCCAAGAATTGCGTACAATACAATAATAGGAGCAACAGAAGAAGGAGGGATAGGATTGATTGATATTAAACAAAGGAAGAATTGTCTTAGAGTCAAAATAGTTAAAAAGCTTTTACAAGAGGAGAACTCAACAGAATGGAAAAAGGTTATGAAATATTTTTTAAACAAAGTTGGCAATTTTAACTTAGGAGAAGACATTCTTTGGTTAAAAACAAAAAACTGGATGACGGAAAAGTTACCAGGGTTTTATCAAGAAATTTTAAGTGCATGGGGGAAATTTTTAGATGGAGTATTTTACCAAGTAAAGGGTAGAGAAAACTTGTTAAATCAACCTTTGTTTTTAAATAAAAGTATTTTAAAAGAAGGGAAGGAACTATTTTTTAAAAAATGGATGGATGTGGGGATTTTAAGAATAAGGGATGTTCTTTATGAATTCAAAAAGGGATTTTTAACTAAGCAATATATAGTAGACTTAATGGAAGAAGCTAAAGAGGAATACAGTGTAAAGGAAATAGAAAATAAACTTGAAACGGTCAAAGGTGCCATACCAAAAGAATGGATTACAAGAATAGAAAATATGGAAGAATGTGGGAATGAAAAAGTCATAAATGTCTATTTAAAAGGAAAGCTTTGTGATTTTAAAGATTGTTTACTGAAAGACTTTTATGTGTATTTTAGAGATAGTGTATTTCAAGAACCTATAGCAAATAACTTTTGGGTACAAAGATTGAATAGTGTGAAAAAGGAAAATATATGGAAAAACATAAGAGGGAAAATAATAGAAACAAGATTGGAATGTTTTGAATATTTTATAAGACACAAGGCAATTTTTACTGAGTGCATTTTAACAAAGATACAGAGAGAACCAAATGCAACATGTAAGGTTTGTTTTCAAGAAGATGAAGGAATTTTACACCTGTTTTTATACTGTAAAGAATTAGAATGTTTTTACATGAAATGCCAAAAAATGCTAAAAGATTTATTGAAAGATTGGGATGAAGAACAATTGGAATGGAATACTCTTGTGATGTTCGGATGGAATATGGAAAACAAAAACAAAAAGTTTGTAAATCTTCTCATAATGATGATTAAAAAATGTGTGTGGGAAAGAAGAAATGTAGCAAAGCAGGCAAAAGTTGTTTTAAATGTGTGGAATGTACTAAAACGAAAAATGGAAAGATACATAGAAAGACTGTACTGGTATTTTAAAGGAGAAGACATGTTACCAAGCTTTTATGATGTGTTTAATGATGAAGTGTATAATGTTTTAAGTGGTTTAAAGTGGAAAATGCCCAAAGAGGATGTTATTTTATGAAGAATGTTTAATTTAATGTATTTGTTTTGTGAAATTTCTTGAAGTATTTAAATGTTAATGTAATGTGAATATTTTTGAATAAAAAAAAAAAAAAGAAGAAAAAAAAAAAAAAAAAAGAAATGCCCGATCTCATCTGAACTCGAAAGTAAAGCAGGGTCGGGCCTGGTTAGTACTTGGATGGGAGACCGCCTGGGAATACCAGGTGCTGTAAGCTTTTGGAAAAAAAAAAAAAAAAAAAAAAAAAAAAAAAAAAAAAAAAAAAAGAAATGCCCGATCTCATCTGAACTCGGAAGTAAAGCAGGGTCGGGCCTGGTTAGTACTTGGATGGGAGACCGCCTGGGAATACCAGGTGCTGTAAGCTTTTCGAAGTGCTTCATTTGGCAGCTGATAGACTTCCCCGTGTCGCAGCTTCGCTGCCATTATTTTTTCTCGCCTTCAAGGGCATTGTTTCTCTGTCGGTGCTGTGTCGACGCCAGCTGAGCTGCGCTCGTTCCCTGGTGCTGCGCCTGTTTTAAAGAGCTGTTGGTGTGCCAAAAAAAAAAAAAAAAAAAAAAAAAAAAAAAGAAATGCCCGATCTCATCTGAACTCGGAAGTAAAGCAGGGTCGGGCCTGGTTAGTACTTGGATGGGAGACCGCCTGGGAATACCAGGTGCTGTAAGCTTTTCGAAGTGCTTCATTTGGCAGCTGATTTAAATAGCCAACGCTTGACATCCTCTTTCGCTTACGGCCATACCACCCTGGAAATGCCCGATCTCATCTGAACTCGGAAGTAAAGCAGGGTCGGGCCTGGTTAGTACTTGGATGGGAGACCGCCTGGGAATACCAGGTGCTGTAAGCTTTTCGAAGTGCTTCATTTGGCAGCTGATAGACTTCCCCGTGTCGCAGCTTCGCTGCCATTATTTTTTCTCGCCTTCAAGGGCATTGTTTCTCTGTCGGTGCTGTGTCGACGCCAGCTGAGCTGCGCTCGTTCCCTGGTGCTGCGCCTGTTTTAAAGAGCTGTTGGTGTGCCAAAAAAAAAAAAAAAAAAAAAAAAAAAAAAAGAAATGCCCGATCTCATCTGAACTCGGAAGTAAAGCAGGGTCGGGCCTGGTTAGTACTTGGATGGGAGACCGCCTGGGAATACCAGGTGCTGTAAGCTTTTCGAAGTGCTTCATTTGGCAGCTGATTTAAATAGCCAACGCTTGACATCCTCTTTCGCTTACGGCCATACCACCCTGGAAATGCCCGATCTCATCTGAACTCGGAAGTAAAGCAGGGTCGGGCCTGGTTAGTACTTGGATGGGAGACCGCCTGGGAATACCAGGTGCTGTAAGCTTTTCGAAGTGCTTCATTTGGCAGCTGATAGACTTCCCCGTGTCGCAGCTTCGCTGCCATTATTTTTTCTCGCCTTCAAGGGCATTGTTTCTCTGTCGGTGCTGTGTCGACGCCAGCTGAGCTGCGCTCGTTCCCTGGTGCTGCGCCTGTTTTAAAGAGCTGTTGGTGTGCCAAAAAAAAAAAAAAAAAAAAAAAAAAAAAAAGAAATGCCCGATCTCATCTGAACTCGGAAGTAAAGCAGGGTCGGGCCTGGTTAGTACTTGGATGGGAGACCGCCTGGGAATACCAGGTGCTGTAAGCTTTTCGAAGTGCTTCATTTGGCAGCTGATTTAAATAGCCAACGCTTGACATCCTCTTTCGCTTACGGCCATACCACCCTGGAAATGCCCGATCTCATCTGAACTCGGAAGTAAAGCAGGGTCGGGCCTGGTTAGTACTTGGATGGGAGACCGCCTGGGAATACCAGGTGCTGTAAGCTTTTCGAAGTGCTTCATTTGGCAGCTGATAGACTTCCCCGTGTCGCAGCTTCGCTGCCATTATTTTTTCTCGCCTTCAAGGGCATTGTTTCTCTGTCGGTGCTGTGTCGACGCCAGCTGAGCTGCGCTCGTTCCCTGGTGCTGCGCCTGTTTTAAAGAGCTGTTGGTGTGCCAAAAAAAAAAAAAAAAAAAAAAAAAAAAAAAGAAATGCCCGATCTCATCTGAACTCGGAAGTAAAGCAGGGTCGGGCCTGGTTAGTACTTGGATGGGAGACCGCCTGGGAATACCAGGTGCTGTAAGCTTTTCGAAGTGCTTCATTTGGCAGCTGATTTAAATAGCCAACGCTTGACATCCTCTTTCGCTTACGGCCATACCACCCTGGAAATGCCCGATCTCATCTGAACTCGGAAGTAAAGCAGGGTCGGGCCTGGTTAGTACTTGGATGGGAGACCGCCTGGGAATACCAGGTGCTGTAAGCTTTTCGAAGTGCTTCATTTGGCAGCTGATAGACTTCCCCGTGTCGCAGCTTCGCTGCCATTATTTTTTCTCGCCTTCAAGGGCATTGTTTCTCTGTCGGTGCTGTGTCGACGCCAGCTGAGCTGCGCTCGTTCCCTGGTGCTGCGCCTGTTTTAAAGAGCTGTTGGTGTGCCAAAAAAAAAAAAAAAAAAAAAAAAAAAAAAAGAAATGCCCGATCTCATCTGAACTCGGAAGTAAAGCAGGGTCGGGCCTGGTTAGTACTTGGATGGGAGACCGCCTGGGAATACCAGGTGCTGTAAGCTTTTCGAAGTGCTTCATTTGGCAGCTGATTTAAATAGCCAACGCTTGACATCCTCTTTCGCTTACGGCCATACCACCCTGGAAATGCCCGATCTCATCTGAACTCGGAAGTAAAGCAGGGTCGGGCCTGGTTAGTACTTGGATGGGAGACCGCCTGGGAATACCAGGTGCTGTAAGCTTTTCGAAGTGCTTCATTTGGCAGCTGATAGACTTCCCCGTGTCGCAGCTTCGCTGCCATTATTTTTTCTCGCCTTCAAGGGCATTGTTTCTCTGTCGGTGCTGTGTCGACGCCAGCTGAGCTGCGCTCGTTCCCTGGTGCTGCGCCTGTTTTAAAGAGCTGTTGGTGTGCCAAAAAAAAAAAAAAAAAAAAAAAAAAAAAAAGAAATGCCCGATCTCATCTGAACTCGGAAGTAAAGCAGGGTCGGGCCTGGTTAGTACTTGGATGGGAGACCGCCTGGGAATACCAGGTGCTGTAAGCTTTTCGAAGTGCTTCATTTGGCAGCTGATTTAAATAGCCAACGCTTGACATCCTCTTTCGCTTACGGCCATACCACCCTGGAAATGCCCGATCTCATCTGAACTCGGAAGTAAAGCAGGGTCGGGCCTGGTTAGTACTTGGATGGGAGACCGCCTGGGAATACCAGGTGCTGTAAGCTTTTCGAAGTGCTTCATTTGGCAGCTGATAGACTTCCCCGTGTCGCAGCTTCGCTGCCATTATTTTTTCTCGCCTTCAAGGGCATTGTTTCTCTGTCGGTGCTGTGTCGACGCCAGCTGAGCTGCGCTCGTTCCCTGGTGCTGCGCCTGTTTTAAAGAGCTGTTGGTGTGCCAAAAAAAAAAAAAAAAAAAAAAAAAAAAAAAGAAATGCCCGATCTCATCTGAACTCGGAAGTAAAGCAGGGTCGGGCCTGGTTAGTACTTGGATGGGAGACCGCCTGGGAATACCAGGTGCTGTAAGCTTTTCGAAGTGCTTCATTTGGCAGCTGATTTAAATAGCCAACGCTTGACATCCTCTTTCGCTTACGGCCATACCACCCTGGAAATGCCCGATCTCATCTGAACTCGGAAGTAAAGCAGGGTCGGGCCTGGTTAGTACTTGGATGGGAGACCGCCTGGGAATACCAGGTGCTGTAAGCTTTTCGAAGTGCTTCATTTGGCAGCTGATAGACTTCCCCGTGTCGCAGCTTCGCTGCCATTATTTTTTCTCGCCTTCAAGGGCATTGTTTCTCTGTCGGTGCTGTGTCGACGCCAGCTGAGCTGCGCTCGTTCCCTGGTGCTGCGCCTGTTTTAAAGAGCTGTTGGTGTGCCAAAAAAAAAAAAAAAAAAAAAAAAAAAAAAAGAAATGCCCGATCTCATCTGAACTCGGAAGTAAAGCAGGGTCGGGCCTGGTTAGTACTTGGATGGGAGACCGCCTGGGAATACCAGGTGCTGTAAGCTTTTCGAAGTGCTTCATTTGGCAGCTGATTTAAATAGCCAACGCTTGACATCCTCTTTCGCTTACGGCCATACCACCCTGGAAATGCCCGATCTCATCTGAACTCGGAAGTAAAGCAGGGTCGGGCCTGGTTAGTACTTGGATGGGAGACCGCCTGGGAATACCAGGTGCTGTAAGCTTTTCGAAGTGCTTCATTTGGCAGCTGATAGACTTCCCCGTGTCGCAGCTTCGCTGCCATTATTTTTTCTCGCCTTCAAGGGCATTGTTTCTCTGTCGGTGCTGTGTCGACGCCAGCTGAGCTGCGCTCGTTCCCTGGTGCTGCGCCTGTTTTAAAGAGCTGTTGGTGTGCCAAAAAAAAAAAAAAAAAAAAAAAAAAAAAAAGAAATGCCCGATCTCATCTGAACTCGGAAGTAAAGCAGGGTCGGGCCTGGTTAGTACTTGGATGGGAGACCGCCTGGGAATACCAGGTGCTGTAAGCTTTTCGAAGTGCTTCATTTGGCAGCTGATTTAAATAGCCAACGCTTGACATCCTCTTTCGCTTACGGCCATACCACCCTGGAAATGCCCGATCTCATCTGAACTCGGAAGTAAAGCAGGGTCGGGCCTGGTTAGTACTTGGATGGGAGACCGCCTGGGAATACCAGGTGCTGTAAGCTTTTCGAAGTGCTTCATTTGGCAGCTGATAGACTTCCCCGTGTCGCAGCTTCGCTGCCATTATTTTTTCTCGCCTTCAAGGGCATTGTTTCTCTGTCGGTGCTGTGTCGACGCCAGCTGAGCTGCGCTCGTTCCCTGGTGCTGCGCCTGTTTTAAAGAGCTGTTGGTGTGCCAAAAAAAAAAAAAAAAAAAAAAAAAAAAAAAGAAATGCCCGATCTCATCTGAACTCGGAAGTAAAGCAGGGTCGGGCCTGGTTAGTACTTGGATGGGAGACCGCCTGGGAATACCAGGTGCTGTAAGCTTTTCGAAGTGCTTCATTTGGCAGCTGATTTAAATAGCCAACGCTTGACATCCTCTTTCGCTTACGGCCATACCACCCTGGAAATGCCCGATCTCATCTGAACTCGGAAGTAAAGCAGGGTCGGGCCTGGTTAGTACTTGGATGGGAGACCGCCTGGGAATACCAGGTGCTGTAAGCTTTTCGAAGTGCTTCATTTGGCAGCTGATAGACTTCCCCGTGTCGCAGCTTCGCTGCCATTATTTTTTCTCGCCTTCAAGGGCATTGTTTCTCTGTCGGTGCTGTGTCGACGCCAGCTGAGCTGCGCTCGTTCCCTGGTGCTGCGCCTGTTTTAAAGAGCTGTTGGTGTGCCAAAAAAAAAAAAAAAAAAAAAAAAAAAAAAAGAAATGCCCGATCTCATCTGAACTCGGAAGTAAAGCAGGGTCGGGCCTGGTTAGTACTTGGATGGGAGACCGCCTGGGAATACCAGGTGCTGTAAGCTTTTCGAAGTGCTTCATTTGGCAGCTGATTTAAATAGCCAACGCTTGACATCCTCTTTCGCTTACGGCCATACCACCCTGGAAATGCCCGATCTCATCTGAACTCGGAAGTAAAGCAGGGTCGGGCCTGGTTAGTACTTGGATGGGAGACCGCCTGGGAATACCAGGTGCTGTAAGCTTTTCGAAGTGCTTCATTTGGCAGCTGATAGACTTCCCCGTGTCGCAGCTTCGCTGCCATTATTTTTTCTCGCCTTCAAGGGCATTGTTTCTCTGTCGGTGCTGTGTCGACGCCAGCTGAGCTGCGCTCGTTCCCTGGTGCTGCGCCTGTTTTAAAGAGCTGTTGGTGTGCCAAAAAAAAAAAAAAAAAAAAAAAAAAAAAAAGAAATGCCCGATCTCATCTGAACTCGGAAGTAAAGCAGGGTCGGGCCTGGTTAGTACTTGGATGGGAGACCGCCTGGGAATACCAGGTGCTGTAAGCTTTTCGAAGTGCTTCATTTGGCAGCTGATTTAAATAGCCAACGCTTGACATCCTCTTTCGCTTACGGCCATACCACCCTGGAAATGCCCGATCTCATCTGAACTCGGAAGTAAAGCAGGGTCGGGCCTGGTTAGTACTTGGATGGGAGACCGCCTGGGAATACCAGGTGCTGTAAGCTTTTCGAAGTGCTTCATTTGGCAGCTGATAGACTTCCCCGTGTCGCAGCTTCGCTGCCATTATTTTTTCTCGCCTTCAAGGGCATTGTTTCTCTGTCGGTGCTGTGTCGACGCCAGCTGAGCTGCGCTCGTTCCCTGGTGCTGCGCCTGTTTTAAAGAGCTGTTGGTGTGCCAAAAAAAAAAAAAAAAAAAAAAAAAAAAAAAGAAATGCCCGATCTCATCTGAACTCGGAAGTAAAGCAGGGTCGGGCCTGGTTAGTACTTGGATGGGAGACCGCCTGGGAATACCAGGTGCTGTAAGCTTTTCGAAGTGCTTCATTTGGCAGCTGATTTAAATAGCCAACGCTTGACATCCTCTTTCGCTTACGGCCATACCACCCTGGAAATGCCCGATCTCATCTGAACTCGGAAGTAAAGCAGGGTCGGGCCTGGTTAGTACTTGGATGGGAGACCGCCTGGGAATACCAGGTGCTGTAAGCTTTTCGAAGTGCTTCATTTGGCAGCTGATAGACTTCCCCGTGTCGCAGCTTCGCTGCCATTATTTTTTCTCGCCTTCAAGGGCATTGTTTCTCTGTCGGTGCTGTGTCGACGCCAGCTGAGCTGCGCTCGTTCCCTGGTGCTGCGCCTGTTTTAAAGAGCTGTTGGTGTGCCAAAAAAAAAAAAAAAAAAAAAAAAAAAAAAAGAAATGCCCGATCTCATCTGAACTCGGAAGTAAAGCAGGGTCGGGCCTGGTTAGTACTTGGATGGGAGACCGCCTGGGAATACCAGGTGCTGTAAGCTTTTCGAAGTGCTTCATTTGGCAGCTGATTTAAATAGCCAACGCTTGACATCCTCTTTCGCTTACGGCCATACCACCCTGGAAATGCCCGATCTCATCTGAACTCGGAAGTAAAGCAGGGTCGGGCCTGGTTAGTACTTGGATGGGAGACCGCCTGGGAATACCAGGTGCTGTAAGCTTTTCGAAGTGCTTCATTTGGCAGCTGATAGACTTCCCCGTGTCGCAGCTTCGCTGCCATTATTTTTTCTCGCCTTCAAGGGCATTGTTTCTCTGTCGGTGCTGTGTCGACGCCAGCTGAGCTGCGCTCGTTCCCTGGTGCTGCGCCTGTTTTAAAGAGCTGTTGGTGTGCCAAAAAAAAAAAAAAAAAAAAAAAAAAAAAAAGAAATGCCCGATCTCATCTGAACTCGGAAGTAAAGCAGGGTCGGGCCTGGTTAGTACTTGGATGGGAGACCGCCTGGGAATACCAGGTGCTGTAAGCTTTTCGAAGTGCTTCATTTGGCAGCTGATTTAAATAGCCAACGCTTGACATCCTCTTTCGCTTACGGCCATACCACCCTGGAAATGCCCGATCTCATCTGAACTCGGAAGTAAAGCAGGGTCGGGCCTGGTTAGTACTTGGATGGGAGACCGCCTGGGAATACCAGGTGCTGTAAGCTTTTCGAAGTGCTTCATTTGGCAGCTGATAGACTTCCCCGTGTCGCAGCTTCGCTGCCATTATTTTTTCTCGCCTTCAAGGGCATTGTTTCTCTGTCGGTGCTGTGTCGACGCCAGCTGAGCTGCGCTCGTTCCCTGGTGCTGCGCCTGTTTTAAAGAGCTGTTGGTGTGCCAAAAAAAAAAAAAAAAAAAAAAAAAAAAAAAGAAATGCCCGATCTCATCTGAACTCGGAAGTAAAGCAGGGTCGGGCCTGGTTAGTACTTGGATGGGAGACCGCCTGGGAATACCAGGTGCTGTAAGCTTTTCGAAGTGCTTCATTTGGCAGCTGATTTAAATAGCCAACGCTTGACATCCTCTTTCGCTTACGGCCATACCACCCTGGAAATGCCCGATCTCATCTGAACTCGGAAGTAAAGCAGGGTCGGGCCTGGTTAGTACTTGGATGGGAGACCGCCTGGGAATACCAGGTGCTGTAAGCTTTTCGAAGTGCTTCATTTGGCAGCTGATAGACTTCCCCGTGTCGCAGCTTCGCTGCCATTATTTTTTCTCGCCTTCAAGGGCATTGTTTCTCTGTCGGTGCTGTGTCGACGCCAGCTGAGCTGCGCTCGTTCCCTGGTGCTGCGCCTGTTTTAAAGAGCTGTTGGTGTGCCAAAAAAAAAAAAAAAAAAAAAAAAAAAAAAAGAAATGCCCGATCTCATCTGAACTCGGAAGTAAAGCAGGGTCGGGCCTGGTTAGTACTTGGATGGGAGACCGCCTGGGAATACCAGGTGCTGTAAGCTTTTCGAAGTGCTTCATTTGGCAGCTGATTTAAATAGCCAACGCTTGACATCCTCTTTCGCTTACGGCCATACCACCCTGGAAATGCCCGATCTCATCTGAACTCGGAAGTAAAGCAGGGTCGGGCCTGGTTAGTACTTGGATGGGAGACCGCCTGGGAATACCAGGTGCTGTAAGCTTTTCGAAGTGCTTCATTTGGCAGCTGATAGACTTCCCCGTGTCGCAGCTTCGCTGCCATTATTTTTTCTCGCCTTCAAGGGCATTGTTTCTCTGTCGGTGCTGTGTCGACGCCAGCTGAGCTGCGCTCGTTCCCTGGTGCTGCGCCTGTTTTAAAGAGCTGTTGGTGTGCCAAAAAAAAAAAAAAAAAAAAAAAAAAAAAAAGAAATGCCCGATCTCATCTGAACTCGGAAGTAAAGCAGGGTCGGGCCTGGTTAGTACTTGGATGGGAGACCGCCTGGGAATACCAGGTGCTGTAAGCTTTTCGAAGTGCTTCATTTGGCAGCTGATTTAAATAGCCAACGCTTGACATCCTCTTTCGCTTACGGCCATACCACCCTGGAAATGCCCGATCTCATCTGAACTCGGAAGTAAAGCAGGGTCGGGCCTGGTTAGTACTTGGATGGGAGACCGCCTGGGAATACCAGGTGCTGTAAGCTTTTCGAAGTGCTTCATTTGGCAGCTGATAGACTTCCCCGTGTCGCAGCTTCGCTGCCATTATTTTTTCTCGCCTTCAAGGGCATTGTTTCTCTGTCGGTGCTGTGTCGACGCCAGCTGAGCTGCGCTCGTTCCCTGGTGCTGCGCCTGTTTTAAAGAGCTGTTGGTGTGCCAAAAAAAAAAAAAAAAAAAAAAAAAAAAAAAGAAATGCCCGATCTCATCTGAACTCGGAAGTAAAGCAGGGTCGGGCCTGGTTAGTACTTGGATGGGAGACCGCCTGGGAATACCAGGTGCTGTAAGCTTTTCGAAGTGCTTCATTTGGCAGCTGATTTAAATAGCCAACGCTTGACATCCTCTTTCGCTTACGGCCATACCACCCTGGAAATGCCCGATCTCATCTGAACTCGGAAGTAAAGCAGGGTCGGGCCTGGTTAGTACTTGGATGGGAGACCGCCTGGGAATACCAGGTGCTGTAAGCTTTTCGAAGTGCTTCATTTGGCAGCTGATAGACTTCCCCGTGTCGCAGCTTCGCTGCCATTATTTTTTCTCGCCTTCAAGGGCATTGTTTCTCTGTCGGTGCTGTGTCGACGCCAGCTGAGCTGCGCTCGTTCCCTGGTGCTGCGCCTGTTTTAAAGAGCTGTTGGTGTGCCAAAAAAAAAAAAAAAAAAAAAAAAAAAAAAAGAAATGCCCGATCTCATCTGAACTCGGAAGTAAAGCAGGGTCGGGCCTGGTTAGTACTTGGATGGGAGACCGCCTGGGAATACCAGGTGCTGTAAGCTTTTCGAAGTGCTTCATTTGGCAGCTGATTTAAATAGCCAACGCTTGACATCCTCTTTCGCTTACGGCCATACCACCCTGGAAATGCCCGATCTCATCTGAACTCGGAAGTAAAGCAGGGTCGGGCCTGGTTAGTACTTGGATGGGAGACCGCCTGGGAATACCAGGTGCTGTAAGCTTTTCGAAGTGCTTCATTTGGCAGCTGATAGACTTCCCCGTGTCGCAGCTTCGCTGCCATTATTTTTTCTCGCCTTCAAGGGCATTGTTTCTCTGTCGGTGCTGTGTCGACGCCAGCTGAGCTGCGCTCGTTCCCTGGTGCTGCGCCTGTTTTAAAGAGCTGTTGGTGTGCCAAAAAAAAAAAAAAAAAAAAAAAAAAAAAAAGAAATGCCCGATCTCATCTGAACTCGGAAGTAAAGCAGGGTCGGGCCTGGTTAGTACTTGGATGGGAGACCGCCTGGGAATACCAGGTGCTGTAAGCTTTTCGAAGTGCTTCATTTGGCAGCTGATTTAAATAGCCAACGCTTGACATCCTCTTTCGCTTACGGCCATACCACCCTGGAAATGCCCGATCTCATCTGAACTCGGAAGTAAAGCAGGGTCGGGCCTGGTTAGTACTTGGATGGGAGACCGCCTGGGAATACCAGGTGCTGTAAGCTTTTCGAAGTGCTTCATTTGGCAGCTGATAGACTTCCCCGTGTCGCAGCTTCGCTGCCATTATTTTTTCTCGCCTTCAAGGGCATTGTTTCTCTGTCGGTGCTGTGTCGACGCCAGCTGAGCTGCGCTCGTTCCCTGGTGCTGCGCCTGTTTTAAAGAGCTGTTGGTGTGCCAAAAAAAAAAAAAAAAAAAAAAAAAAAAAAAGAAATGCCCGATCTCATCTGAACTCGGAAGTAAAGCAGGGTCGGGCCTGGTTAGTACTTGGATGGGAGACCGCCTGGGAATACCAGGTGCTGTAAGCTTTTCGAAGTGCTTCATTTGGCAGCTGATTTAAATAGCCAACGCTTGACATCCTCTTTCGCTTACGGCCATACCACCCTGGAAATGCCCGATCTCATCTGAACTCGGAAGTAAAGCAGGGTCGGGCCTGGTTAGTACTTGGATGGGAGACCGCCTGGGAATACCAGGTGCTGTAAGCTTTTCGAAGTGCTTCATTTGGCAGCTGATAGACTTCCCCGTGTCGCAGCTTCGCTGCCATTATTTTTTCTCGCCTTCAAGGGCATTGTTTCTCTGTCGGTGCTGTGTCGACGCCAGCTGAGCTGCGCTCGTTCCCTGGTGCTGCGCCTGTTTTAAAGAGCTGTTGGTGTGCCAAAAAAAAAAAAAAAAAAAAAAAAAAAAAAAGAAATGCCCGATCTCATCTGAACTCGGAAGTAAAGCAGGGTCGGGCCTGGTTAGTACTTGGATGGGAGACCGCCTGGGAATACCAGGTGCTGTAAGCTTTTCGAAGTGCTTCATTTGGCAGCTGATTTAAATAGCCAACGCTTGACATCCTCTTTCGCTTACGGCCATACCACCCTGGAAATGCCCGATCTCATCTGAACTCGGAAGTAAAGCAGGGTCGGGCCTGGTTAGTACTTGGATGGGAGACCGCCTGGGAATACCAGGTGCTGTAAGCTTTTCGAAGTGCTTCATTTGGCAGCTGATAGACTTCCCCGTGTCGCAGCTTCGCTGCCATTATTTTTTCTCGCCTTCAAGGGCATTGTTTCTCTGTCGGTGCTGTGTCGACGCCAGCTGAGCTGCGCTCGTTCCCTGGTGCTGCGCCTGTTTTAAAGAGCTGTTGGTGTGCCAAAAAAAAAAAAAAAAAAAAAAAAAAAAAAAGAAATGCCCGATCTCATCTGAACTCGGAAGTAAAGCAGGGTCGGGCCTGGTTAGTACTTGGATGGGAGACCGCCTGGGAATACCAGGTGCTGTAAGCTTTTCGAAGTGCTTCATTTGGCAGCTGATTTAAATAGCCAACGCTTGACATCCTCTTTCGCTTACGGCCATACCACCCTGGAAATGCCCGATCTCATCTGAACTCGGAAGTAAAGCAGGGTCGGGCCTGGTTAGTACTTGGATGGGAGACCGCCTGGGAATACCAGGTGCTGTAAGCTTTTCGAAGTGCTTCATTTGGCAGCTGATAGACTTCCCCGTGTCGCAGCTTCGCTGCCATTATTTTTTCTCGCCTTCAAGGGCATTGTTTCTCTGTCGGTGCTGTGTCGACGCCAGCTGAGCTGCGCTCGTTCCCTGGTGCTGCGCCTGTTTTAAAGAGCTGTTGGTGTGCCAAAAAAAAAAAAAAAAAAAAAAAAAAAAAAAGAAATGCCCGATCTCATCTGAACTCGGAAGTAAAGCAGGGTCGGGCCTGGTTAGTACTTGGATGGGAGACCGCCTGGGAATACCAGGTGCTGTAAGCTTTTCGAAGTGCTTCATTTGGCAGCTGATTTAAATAGCCAACGCTTGACATCCTCTTTCGCTTACGGCCATACCACCCTGGAAATGCCCGATCTCATCTGAACTCGGAAGTAAAGCAGGGTCGGGCCTGGTTAGTACTTGGATGGGAGACCGCCTGGGAATACCAGGTGCTGTAAGCTTTTCGAAGTGCTTCATTTGGCAGCTGATAGACTTCCCCGTGTCGCAGCTTCGCTGCCATTATTTTTTCTCGCCTTCAAGGGCATTGTTTCTCTGTCGGTGCTGTGTCGACGCCAGCTGAGCTGCGCTCGTTCCCTGGTGCTGCGCCTGTTTTAAAGAGCTGTTGGTGTGCCAAAAAAAAAAAAAAAAAAAAAAAAAAAAAAAGAAATGCCCGATCTCATCTGAACTCGGAAGTAAAGCAGGGTCGGGCCTGGTTAGTACTTGGATGGGAGACCGCCTGGGAATACCAGGTGCTGTAAGCTTTTCGAAGTGCTTCATTTGGCAGCTGATTTAAATAGCCAACGCTTGACATCCTCTTTCGCTTACGGCCATACCACCCTGGAAATGCCCGATCTCATCTGAACTCGGAAGTAAAGCAGGGTCGGGCCTGGTTAGTACTTGGATGGGAGACCGCCTGGGAATACCAGGTGCTGTAAGCTTTTCGAAGTGCTTCATTTGGCAGCTGATAGACTTCCCCGTGTCGCAGCTTCGCTGCCATTATTTTTTCTCGCCTTCAAGGGCATTGTTTCTCTGTCGGTGCTGTGTCGACGCCAGCTGAGCTGCGCTCGTTCCCTGGTGCTGCGCCTGTTTTAAAGAGCTGTTGGTGTGCCAAAAAAAAAAAAAAAAAAAAAAAAAAAAAAAGAAATGCCCGATCTCATCTGAACTCGGAAGTAAAGCAGGGTCGGGCCTGGTTAGTACTTGGATGGGAGACCGCCTGGGAATACCAGGTGCTGTAAGCTTTTCGAAGTGCTTCATTTGGCAGCTGATTTAAATAGCCAACGCTTGACATCCTCTTTCGCTTACGGCCATACCACCCTGGAAATGCCCGATCTCATCTGAACTCGGAAGTAAAGCAGGGTCGGGCCTGGTTAGTACTTGGATGGGAGACCGCCTGGGAATACCAGGTGCTGTAAGCTTTTCGAAGTGCTTCATTTGGCAGCTGATAGACTTCCCCGTGTCGCAGCTTCGCTGCCATTATTTTTTCTCGCCTTCAAGGGCATTGTTTCTCTGTCGGTGCTGTGTCGACGCCAGCTGAGCTGCGCTCGTTCCCTGGTGCTGCGCCTGTTTTAAAGAGCTGTTGGTGTGCCAAAAAAAAAAAAAAAAAAAAAAAAAAAAAAAGAAATGCCCGATCTCATCTGAACTCGGAAGTAAAGCAGGGTCGGGCCTGGTTAGTACTTGGATGGGAGACCGCCTGGGAATACCAGGTGCTGTAAGCTTTTCGAAGTGCTTCATTTGGCAGCTGATTTAAATAGCCAACGCTTGACATCCTCTTTCGCTTACGGCCATACCACCCTGGAAATGCCCGATCTCATCTGAACTCGGAAGTAAAGCAGGGTCGGGCCTGGTTAGTACTTGGATGGGAGACCGCCTGGGAATACCAGGTGCTGTAAGCTTTTCGAAGTGCTTCATTTGGCAGCTGATAGACTTCCCCGTGTCGCAGCTTCGCTGCCATTATTTTTTCTCGCCTTCAAGGGCATTGTTTCTCTGTCGGTGCTGTGTCGACGCCAGCTGAGCTGCGCTCGTTCCCTGGTGCTGCGCCTGTTTTAAAGAGCTGTTGGTGTGCCAAAAAAAAAAAAAAAAAAAAAAAAAAAAAAAGAAATGCCCGATCTCATCTGAACTCGGAAGTAAAGCAGGGTCGGGCCTGGTTAGTACTTGGATGGGAGACCGCCTGGGAATACCAGGTGCTGTAAGCTTTTCGAAGTGCTTCATTTGGCAGCTGATTTAAATAGCCAACGCTTGACATCCTCTTTCGCTTACGGCCATACCACCCTGGAAATGCCCGATCTCATCTGAACTCGGAAGTAAAGCAGGGTCGGGCCTGGTTAGTACTTGGATGGGAGACCGCCTGGGAATACCAGGTGCTGTAAGCTTTTCGAAGTGCTTCATTTGGCAGCTGATAGACTTCCCCGTGTCGCAGCTTCGCTGCCATTATTTTTTCTCGCCTTCAAGGGCATTGTTTCTCTGTCGGTGCTGTGTCGACGCCAGCTGAGCTGCGCTCGTTCCCTGGTGCTGCGCCTGTTTTAAAGAGCTGTTGGTGTGCCAAAAAAAAAAAAAAAAAAAAAAAAAAAAAAAGAAATGCCCGATCTCATCTGAACTCGGAAGTAAAGCAGGGTCGGGCCTGGTTAGTACTTGGATGGGAGACCGCCTGGGAATACCAGGTGCTGTAAGCTTTTCGAAGTGCTTCATTTGGCAGCTGATTTAAATAGCCAACGCTTGACATCCTCTTTCGCTTACGGCCATACCACCCTGGAAATGCCCGATCTCATCTGAACTCGGAAGTAAAGCAGGGTCGGGCCTGGTTAGTACTTGGATGGGAGACCGCCTGGGAATACCAGGTGCTGTAAGCTTTTCGAAGTGCTTCATTTGGCAGCTGATAGACTTCCCCGTGTCGCAGCTTCGCTGCCATTATTTTTTCTCGCCTTCAAGGGCATTGTTTCTCTGTCGGTGCTGTGTCGACGCCAGCTGAGCTGCGCTCGTTCCCTGGTGCTGCGCCTGTTTTAAAGAGCTGTTGGTGTGCCAAAAAAAAAAAAAAAAAAAAAAAAAAAAAAAGAAATGCCCGATCTCATCTGAACTCGGAAGTAAAGCAGGGTCGGGCCTGGTTAGTACTTGGATGGGAGACCGCCTGGGAATACCAGGTGCTGTAAGCTTTTCGAAGTGCTTCATTTGGCAGCTGATTTAAATAGCCAACGCTTGACATCCTCTTTCGCTTACGGCCATACCACCCTGGAAATGCCCGATCTCATCTGAACTCGGAAGTAAAGCAGGGTCGGGCCTGGTTAGTACTTGGATGGGAGACCGCCTGGGAATACCAGGTGCTGTAAGCTTTTCGAAGTGCTTCATTTGGCAGCTGATAGACTTCCCCGTGTCGCAGCTTCGCTGCCATTATTTTTTCTCGCCTTCAAGGGCATTGTTTCTCTGTCGGTGCTGTGTCGACGCCAGCTGAGCTGCGCTCGTTCCCTGGTGCTGCGCCTGTTTTAAAGAGCTGTTGGTGTGCCAAAAAAAAAAAAAAAAAAAAAAAAAAAAAAAGAAATGCCCGATCTCATCTGAACTCGGAAGTAAAGCAGGGTCGGGCCTGGTTAGTACTTGGATGGGAGACCGCCTGGGAATACCAGGTGCTGTAAGCTTTTCGAAGTGCTTCATTTGGCAGCTGATTTAAATAGCCAACGCTTGACATCCTCTTTCGCTTACGGCCATACCACCCTGGAAATGCCCGATCTCATCTGAACTCGGAAGTAAAGCAGGGTCGGGCCTGGTTAGTACTTGGATGGGAGACCGCCTGGGAATACCAGGTGCTGTAAGCTTTTCGAAGTGCTTCATTTGGCAGCTGATAGACTTCCCCGTGTCGCAGCTTCGCTGCCATTATTTTTTCTCGCCTTCAAGGGCATTGTTTCTCTGTCGGTGCTGTGTCGACGCCAGCTGAGCTGCGCTCGTTCCCTGGTGCTGCGCCTGTTTTAAAGAGCTGTTGGTGTGCCAAAAAAAAAAAAAAAAAAAAAAAAAAAAAAAGAAATGCCCGATCTCATCTGAACTCGGAAGTAAAGCAGGGTCGGGCCTGGTTAGTACTTGGATGGGAGACCGCCTGGGAATACCAGGTGCTGTAAGCTTTTCGAAGTGCTTCATTTGGCAGCTGATTTAAATAGCCAACGCTTGACATCCTCTTTCGCTTACGGCCATACCACCCTGGAAATGCCCGATCTCATCTGAACTCGGAAGTAAAGCAGGGTCGGGCCTGGTTAGTACTTGGATGGGAGACCGCCTGGGAATACCAGGTGCTGTAAGCTTTTCGAAGTGCTTCATTTGGCAGCTGATAGACTTCCCCGTGTCGCAGCTTCGCTGCCATTATTTTTTCTCGCCTTCAAGGGCATTGTTTCTCTGTCGGTGCTGTGTCGACGCCAGCTGAGCTGCGCTCGTTCCCTGGTGCTGCGCCTGTTTTAAAGAGCTGTTGGTGTGCCAAAAAAAAAAAAAAAAAAAAAAAAAAAAAAAGAAATGCCCGATCTCATCTGAACTCGGAAGTAAAGCAGGGTCGGGCCTGGTTAGTACTTGGATGGGAGACCGCCTGGGAATACCAGGTGCTGTAAGCTTTTCGAAGTGCTTCATTTGGCAGCTGATTTAAATAGCCAACGCTTGACATCCTCTTTCGCTTACGGCCATACCACCCTGGAAATGCCCGATCTCATCTGAACTCGGAAGTAAAGCAGGGTCGGGCCTGGTTAGTACTTGGATGGGAGACCGCCTGGGAATACCAGGTGCTGTAAGCTTTTCGAAGTGCTTCATTTGGCAGCTGATAGACTTCCCCGTGTCGCAGCTTCGCTGCCATTATTTTTTCTCGCCTTCAAGGGCATTGTTTCTCTGTCGGTGCTGTGTCGACGCCAGCTGAGCTGCGCTCGTTCCCTGGTGCTGCGCCTGTTTTAAAGAGCTGTTGGTGTGCCAAAAAAAAAAAAAAAAAAAAAAAAAAAAAAAGAAATGCCCGATCTCATCTGAACTCGGAAGTAAAGCAGGGTCGGGCCTGGTTAGTACTTGGATGGGAGACCGCCTGGGAATACCAGGTGCTGTAAGCTTTTCGAAGTGCTTCATTTGGCAGCTGATTTAAATAGCCAACGCTTGACATCCTCTTTCGCTTACGGCCATACCACCCTGGAAATGCCCGATCTCATCTGAACTCGGAAGTAAAGCAGGGTCGGGCCTGGTTAGTACTTGGATGGGAGACCGCCTGGGAATACCAGGTGCTGTAAGCTTTTCGAAGTGCTTCATTTGGCAGCTGATAGACTTCCCCGTGTCGCAGCTTCGCTGCCATTATTTTTTCTCGCCTTCAAGGGCATTGTTTCTCTGTCGGTGCTGTGTCGACGCCAGCTGAGCTGCGCTCGTTCCCTGGTGCTGCGCCTGTTTTAAAGAGCTGTTGGTGTGCCAAAAAAAAAAAAAAAAAAAAAAAAAAAAAAAGAAATGCCCGATCTCATCTGAACTCGGAAGTAAAGCAGGGTCGGGCCTGGTTAGTACTTGGATGGGAGACCGCCTGGGAATACCAGGTGCTGTAAGCTTTTCGAAGTGCTTCATTTGGCAGCTGATTTAAATAGCCAACGCTTGACATCCTCTTTCGCTTACGGCCATACCACCCTGGAAATGCCCGATCTCATCTGAACTCGGAAGTAAAGCAGGGTCGGGCCTGGTTAGTACTTGGATGGGAGACCGCCTGGGAATACCAGGTGCTGTAAGCTTTTCGAAGTGCTTCATTTGGCAGCTGATAGACTTCCCCGTGTCGCAGCTTCGCTGCCATTATTTTTTCTCGCCTTCAAGGGCATTGTTTCTCTGTCGGTGCTGTGTCGACGCCAGCTGAGCTGCGCTCGTTCCCTGGTGCTGCGCCTGTTTTAAAGAGCTGTTGGTGTGCCAAAAAAAAAAAAAAAAAAAAAAAAAAAAAAAGAAATGCCCGATCTCATCTGAACTCGGAAGTAAAGCAGGGTCGGGCCTGGTTAGTACTTGGATGGGAGACCGCCTGGGAATACCAGGTGCTGTAAGCTTTTCGAAGTGCTTCATTTGGCAGCTGATTTAAATAGCCAACGCTTGACATCCTCTTTCGCTTACGGCCATACCACCCTGGAAATGCCCGATCTCATCTGAACTCGGAAGTAAAGCAGGGTCGGGCCTGGTTAGTACTTGGATGGGAGACCGCCTGGGAATACCAGGTGCTGTAAGCTTTTCGAAGTGCTTCATTTGGCAGCTGATAGACTTCCCCGTGTCGCAGCTTCGCTGCCATTATTTTTTCTCGCCTTCAAGGGCATTGTTTCTCTGTCGGTGCTGTGTCGACGCCAGCTGAGCTGCGCTCGTTCCCTGGTGCTGCGCCTGTTTTAAAGAGCTGTTGGTGTGCCAAAAAAAAAAAAAAAAAAAAAAAAAAAAAAAGAAATGCCCGATCTCATCTGAACTCGGAAGTAAAGCAGGGTCGGGCCTGGTTAGTACTTGGATGGGAGACCGCCTGGGAATACCAGGTGCTGTAAGCTTTTCGAAGTGCTTCATTTGGCAGCTGATTTAAATAGCCAACGCTTGACATCCTCTTTCGCTTACGGCCATACCACCCTGGAAATGCCCGATCTCATCTGAACTCGGAAGTAAAGCAGGGTCGGGCCTGGTTAGTACTTGGATGGGAGACCGCCTGGGAATACCAGGTGCTGTAAGCTTTTCGAAGTGCTTCATTTGGCAGCTGATAGACTTCCCCGTGTCGCAGCTTCGCTGCCATTATTTTTTCTCGCCTTCAAGGGCATTGTTTCTCTGTCGGTGCTGTGTCGACGCCAGCTGAGCTGCGCTCGTTCCCTGGTGCTGCGCCTGTTTTAAAGAGCTGTTGGTGTGCCAAAAAAAAAAAAAAAAAAAAAAAAAAAAAAAGAAATGCCCGATCTCATCTGAACTCGGAAGTAAAGCAGGGTCGGGCCTGGTTAGTACTTGGATGGGAGACCGCCTGGGAATACCAGGTGCTGTAAGCTTTTCGAAGTGCTTCATTTGGCAGCTGATTTAAATAGCCAACGCTTGACATCCTCTTTCGCTTACGGCCATACCACCCTGGAAATGCCCGATCTCATCTGAACTCGGAAGTAAAGCAGGGTCGGGCCTGGTTAGTACTTGGATGGGAGACCGCCTGGGAATACCAGGTGCTGTAAGCTTTTCGAAGTGCTTCATTTGGCAGCTGATAGACTTCCCCGTGTCGCAGCTTCGCTGCCATTATTTTTTCTCGCCTTCAAGGGCATTGTTTCTCTGTCGGTGCTGTGTCGACGCCAGCTGAGCTGCGCTCGTTCCCTGGTGCTGCGCCTGTTTTAAAGAGCTGTTGGTGTGCCAAAAAAAAAAAAAAAAAAAAAAAAAAAAAAAGAAATGCCCGATCTCATCTGAACTCGGAAGTAAAGCAGGGTCGGGCCTGGTTAGTACTTGGATGGGAGACCGCCTGGGAATACCAGGTGCTGTAAGCTTTTCGAAGTGCTTCATTTGGCAGCTGATTTAAATAGCCAACGCTTGACATCCTCTTTCGCTTACGGCCATACCACCCTGGAAATGCCCGATCTCATCTGAACTCGGAAGTAAAGCAGGGTCGGGCCTGGTTAGTACTTGGATGGGAGACCGCCTGGGAATACCAGGTGCTGTAAGCTTTTCGAAGTGCTTCATTTGGCAGCTGATAGACTTCCCCGTGTCGCAGCTTCGCTGCCATTATTTTTTCTCGCCTTCAAGGGCATTGTTTCTCTGTCGGTGCTGTGTCGACGCCAGCTGAGCTGCGCTCGTTCCCTGGTGCTGCGCCTGTTTTAAAGAGCTGTTGGTGTGCCAAAAAAAAAAAAAAAAAAAAAAAAAAAAAAAGAAATGCCCGATCTCATCTGAACTCGGAAGTAAAGCAGGGTCGGGCCTGGTTAGTACTTGGATGGGAGACCGCCTGGGAATACCAGGTGCTGTAAGCTTTTCGAAGTGCTTCATTTGGCAGCTGATTTAAATAGCCAACGCTTGACATCCTCTTTCGCTTACGGCCATACCACCCTGGAAATGCCCGATCTCATCTGAACTCGGAAGTAAAGCAGGGTCGGGCCTGGTTAGTACTTGGATGGGAGACCGCCTGGGAATACCAGGTGCTGTAAGCTTTTCGAAGTGCTTCATTTGGCAGCTGATAGACTTCCCCGTGTCGCAGCTTCGCTGCCATTATTTTTTCTCGCCTTCAAGGGCATTGTTTCTCTGTCGGTGCTGTGTCGACGCCAGCTGAGCTGCGCTCGTTCCCTGGTGCTGCGCCTGTTTTAAAGAGCTGTTGGTGTGCCAAAAAAAAAAAAAAAAAAAAAAAAAAAAAAAGAAATGCCCGATCTCATCTGAACTCGGAAGTAAAGCAGGGTCGGGCCTGGTTAGTACTTGGATGGGAGACCGCCTGGGAATACCAGGTGCTGTAAGCTTTTCGAAGTGCTTCATTTGGCAGCTGATTTAAATAGCCAACGCTTGACATCCTCTTTCGCTTACGGCCATACCACCCTGGAAATGCCCGATCTCATCTGAACTCGGAAGTAAAGCAGGGTCGGGCCTGGTTAGTACTTGGATGGGAGACCGCCTGGGAATACCAGGTGCTGTAAGCTTTTCGAAGTGCTTCATTTGGCAGCTGATAGACTTCCCCGTGTCGCAGCTTCGCTGCCATTATTTTTTCTCGCCTTCAAGGGCATTGTTTCTCTGTCGGTGCTGTGTCGACGCCAGCTGAGCTGCGCTCGTTCCCTGGTGCTGCGCCTGTTTTAAAGAGCTGTTGGTGTGCCAAAAAAAAAAAAAAAAAAAAAAAAAAAAAAAGAAATGCCCGATCTCATCTGAACTCGGAAGTAAAGCAGGGTCGGGCCTGGTTAGTACTTGGATGGGAGACCGCCTGGGAATACCAGGTGCTGTAAGCTTTTCGAAGTGCTTCATTTGGCAGCTGATTTAAATAGCCAACGCTTGACATCCTCTTTCGCTTACGGCCATACCACCCTGGAAATGCCCGATCTCATCTGAACTCGGAAGTAAAGCAGGGTCGGGCCTGGTTAGTACTTGGATGGGAGACCGCCTGGGAATACCAGGTGCTGTAAGCTTTTCGAAGTGCTTCATTTGGCAGCTGATAGACTTCCCCGTGTCGCAGCTTCGCTGCCATTATTTTTTCTCGCCTTCAAGGGCATTGTTTCTCTGTCGGTGCTGTGTCGACGCCAGCTGAGCTGCGCTCGTTCCCTGGTGCTGCGCCTGTTTTAAAGAGCTGTTGGTGTGCCAAAAAAAAAAAAAAAAAAAAAAAAAAAAAAAGAAATGCCCGATCTCATCTGAACTCGGAAGTAAAGCAGGGTCGGGCCTGGTTAGTACTTGGATGGGAGACCGCCTGGGAATACCAGGTGCTGTAAGCTTTTCGAAGTGCTTCATTTGGCAGCTGATTTAAATAGCCAACGCTTGACATCCTCTTTCGCTTACGGCCATACCACCCTGGAAATGCCCGATCTCATCTGAACTCGGAAGTAAAGCAGGGTCGGGCCTGGTTAGTACTTGGATGGGAGACCGCCTGGGAATACCAGGTGCTGTAAGCTTTTCGAAGTGCTTCATTTGGCAGCTGATAGACTTCCCCGTGTCGCAGCTTCGCTGCCATTATTTTTTCTCGCCTTCAAGGGCATTGTTTCTCTGTCGGTGCTGTGTCGACGCCAGCTGAGCTGCGCTCGTTCCCTGGTGCTGCGCCTGTTTTAAAGAGCTGTTGGTGTGCCAAAAAAAAAAAAAAAAAAAAAAAAAAAAAAAGAAATGCCCGATCTCATCTGAACTCGGAAGTAAAGCAGGGTCGGGCCTGGTTAGTACTTGGATGGGAGACCGCCTGGGAATACCAGGTGCTGTAAGCTTTTCGAAGTGCTTCATTTGGCAGCTGATTTAAATAGCCAACGCTTGACATCCTCTTTCGCTTACGGCCATACCACCCTGGAAATGCCCGATCTCATCTGAACTCGGAAGTAAAGCAGGGTCGGGCCTGGTTAGTACTTGGATGGGAGACCGCCTGGGAATACCAGGTGCTGTAAGCTTTTCGAAGTGCTTCATTTGGCAGCTGATAGACTTCCCCGTGTCGCAGCTTCGCTGCCATTATTTTTTCTCGCCTTCAAGGGCATTGTTTCTCTGTCGGTGCTGTGTCGACGCCAGCTGAGCTGCGCTCGTTCCCTGGTGCTGCGCCTGTTTTAAAGAGCTGTTGGTGTGCCAAAAAAAAAAAAAAAAAAAAAAAAAAAAAAAGAAATGCCCGATCTCATCTGAACTCGGAAGTAAAGCAGGGTCGGGCCTGGTTAGTACTTGGATGGGAGACCGCCTGGGAATACCAGGTGCTGTAAGCTTTTCGAAGTGCTTCATTTGGCAGCTGATTTAAATAGCCAACGCTTGACATCCTCTTTCGCTTACGGCCATACCACCCTGGAAATGCCCGATCTCATCTGAACTCGGAAGTAAAGCAGGGTCGGGCCTGGTTAGTACTTGGATGGGAGACCGCCTGGGAATACCAGGTGCTGTAAGCTTTTCGAAGTGCTTCATTTGGCAGCTGATAGACTTCCCCGTGTCGCAGCTTCGCTGCCATTATTTTTTCTCGCCTTCAAGGGCATTGTTTCTCTGTCGGTGCTGTGTCGACGCCAGCTGAGCTGCGCTCGTTCCCTGGTGCTGCGCCTGTTTTAAAGAGCTGTTGGTGTGCCAAAAAAAAAAAAAAAAAAAAAAAAAAAAAAAGAAATGCCCGATCTCATCTGAACTCGGAAGTAAAGCAGGGTCGGGCCTGGTTAGTACTTGGATGGGAGACCGCCTGGGAATACCAGGTGCTGTAAGCTTTTCGAAGTGCTTCATTTGGCAGCTGATTTAAATAGCCAACGCTTGACATCCTCTTTCGCTTACGGCCATACCACCCTGGAAATGCCCGATCTCATCTGAACTCGGAAGTAAAGCAGGGTCGGGCCTGGTTAGTACTTGGATGGGAGACCGCCTGGGAATACCAGGTGCTGTAAGCTTTTCGAAGTGCTTCATTTGGCAGCTGATAGACTTCCCCGTGTCGCAGCTTCGCTGCCATTATTTTTTCTCGCCTTCAAGGGCATTGTTTCTCTGTCGGTGCTGTGTCGACGCCAGCTGAGCTGCGCTCGTTCCCTGGTGCTGCGCCTGTTTTAAAGAGCTGTTGGTGTGCCAAAAAAAAAAAAAAAAAAAAAAAAAAAAAAAGAAATGCCCGATCTCATCTGAACTCGGAAGTAAAGCAGGGTCGGGCCTGGTTAGTACTTGGATGGGAGACCGCCTGGGAATACCAGGTGCTGTAAGCTTTTCGAAGTGCTTCATTTGGCAGCTGATTTAAATAGCCAACGCTTGACATCCTCTTTCGCTTACGGCCATACCACCCTGGAAATGCCCGATCTCATCTGAACTCGGAAGTAAAGCAGGGTCGGGCCTGGTTAGTACTTGGATGGGAGACCGCCTGGGAATACCAGGTGCTGTAAGCTTTTCGAAGTGCTTCATTTGGCAGCTGATAGACTTCCCCGTGTCGCAGCTTCGCTGCCATTATTTTTTCTCGCCTTCAAGGGCATTGTTTCTCTGTCGGTGCTGTGTCGACGCCAGCTGAGCTGCGCTCGTTCCCTGGTGCTGCGCCTGTTTTAAAGAGCTGTTGGTGTGCCAAAAAAAAAAAAAAAAAAAAAAAAAAAAAAAGAAATGCCCGATCTCATCTGAACTCGGAAGTAAAGCAGGGTCGGGCCTGGTTAGTACTTGGATGGGAGACCGCCTGGGAATACCAGGTGCTGTAAGCTTTTCGAAGTGCTTCATTTGGCAGCTGATTTAAATAGCCAACGCTTGACATCCTCTTTCGCTTACGGCCATACCACCCTGGAAATGCCCGATCTCATCTGAACTCGGAAGTAAAGCAGGGTCGGGCCTGGTTAGTACTTGGATGGGAGACCGCCTGGGAATACCAGGTGCTGTAAGCTTTTCGAAGTGCTTCATTTGGCAGCTGATAGACTTCCCCGTGTCGCAGCTTCGCTGCCATTATTTTTTCTCGCCTTCAAGGGCATTGTTTCTCTGTCGGTGCTGTGTCGACGCCAGCTGAGCTGCGCTCGTTCCCTGGTGCTGCGCCTGTTTTAAAGAGCTGTTGGTGTGCCAAAAAAAAAAAAAAAAAAAAAAAAAAAAAAAGAAATGCCCGATCTCATCTGAACTCGGAAGTAAAGCAGGGTCGGGCCTGGTTAGTACTTGGATGGGAGACCGCCTGGGAATACCAGGTGCTGTAAGCTTTTCGAAGTGCTTCATTTGGCAGCTGATTTAAATAGCCAACGCTTGACATCCTCTTTCGCTTACGGCCATACCACCCTGGAAATGCCCGATCTCATCTGAACTCGGAAGTAAAGCAGGGTCGGGCCTGGTTAGTACTTGGATGGGAGACCGCCTGGGAATACCAGGTGCTGTAAGCTTTTCGAAGTGCTTCATTTGGCAGCTGATAGACTTCCCCGTGTCGCAGCTTCGCTGCCATTATTTTTTCTCGCCTTCAAGGGCATTGTTTCTCTGTCGGTGCTGTGTCGACGCCAGCTGAGCTGCGCTCGTTCCCTGGTGCTGCGCCTGTTTTAAAGAGCTGTTGGTGTGCCAAAAAAAAAAAAAAAAAAAAAAAAAAAAAAAGAAATGCCCGATCTCATCTGAACTCGGAAGTAAAGCAGGGTCGGGCCTGGTTAGTACTTGGATGGGAGACCGCCTGGGAATACCAGGTGCTGTAAGCTTTTCGAAGTGCTTCATTTGGCAGCTGATTTAAATAGCCAACGCTTGACATCCTCTTTCGCTTACGGCCATACCACCCTGGAAATGCCCGATCTCATCTGAACTCGGAAGTAAAGCAGGGTCGGGCCTGGTTAGTACTTGGATGGGAGACCGCCTGGGAATACCAGGTGCTGTAAGCTTTTCGAAGTGCTTCATTTGGCAGCTGATAGACTTCCCCGTGTCGCAGCTTCGCTGCCATTATTTTTTCTCGCCTTCAAGGGCATTGTTTCTCTGTCGGTGCTGTGTCGACGCCAGCTGAGCTGCGCTCGTTCCCTGGTGCTGCGCCTGTTTTAAAGAGCTGTTGGTGTGCCAAAAAAAAAAAAAAAAAAAAAAAAAAAAAAAGAAATGCCCGATCTCATCTGAACTCGGAAGTAAAGCAGGGTCGGGCCTGGTTAGTACTTGGATGGGAGACCGCCTGGGAATACCAGGTGCTGTAAGCTTTTCGAAGTGCTTCATTTGGCAGCTGATTTAAATAGCCAACGCTTGACATCCTCTTTCGCTTACGGCCATACCACCCTGGAAATGCCCGATCTCATCTGAACTCGGAAGTAAAGCAGGGTCGGGCCTGGTTAGTACTTGGATGGGAGACCGCCTGGGAATACCAGGTGCTGTAAGCTTTTCGAAGTGCTTCATTTGGCAGCTGATAGACTTCCCCGTGTCGCAGCTTCGCTGCCATTATTTTTTCTCGCCTTCAAGGGCATTGTTTCTCTGTCGGTGCTGTGTCGACGCCAGCTGAGCTGCGCTCGTTCCCTGGTGCTGCGCCTGTTTTAAAGAGCTGTTGGTGTGCCAAAAAAAAAAAAAAAAAAAAAAAAAAAAAAAGAAATGCCCGATCTCATCTGAACTCGGAAGTAAAGCAGGGTCGGGCCTGGTTAGTACTTGGATGGGAGACCGCCTGGGAATACCAGGTGCTGTAAGCTTTTCGAAGTGCTTCATTTGGCAGCTGATTTAAATAGCCAACGCTTGACATCCTCTTTCGCTTACGGCCATACCACCCTGGAAATGCCCGATCTCATCTGAACTCGGAAGTAAAGCAGGGTCGGGCCTGGTTAGTACTTGGATGGGAGACCGCCTGGGAATACCAGGTGCTGTAAGCTTTTCGAAGTGCTTCATTTGGCAGCTGATAGACTTCCCCGTGTCGCAGCTTCGCTGCCATTATTTTTTCTCGCCTTCAAGGGCATTGTTTCTCTGTCGGTGCTGTGTCGACGCCAGCTGAGCTGCGCTCGTTCCCTGGTGCTGCGCCTGTTTTAAAGAGCTGTTGGTGTGCCAAAAAAAAAAAAAAAAAAAAAAAAAAAAAAAGAAATGCCCGATCTCATCTGAACTCGGAAGTAAAGCAGGGTCGGGCCTGGTTAGTACTTGGATGGGAGACCGCCTGGGAATACCAGGTGCTGTAAGCTTTTCGAAGTGCTTCATTTGGCAGCTGATTTAAATAGCCAACGCTTGACATCCTCTTTCGCTTACGGCCATACCACCCTGGAAATGCCCGATCTCATCTGAACTCGGAAGTAAAGCAGGGTCGGGCCTGGTTAGTACTTGGATGGGAGACCGCCTGGGAATACCAGGTGCTGTAAGCTTTTCGAAGTGCTTCATTTGGCAGCTGATAGACTTCCCCGTGTCGCAGCTTCGCTGCCATTATTTTTTCTCGCCTTCAAGGGCATTGTTTCTCTGTCGGTGCTGTGTCGACGCCAGCTGAGCTGCGCTCGTTCCCTGGTGCTGCGCCTGTTTTAAAGAGCTGTTGGTGTGCCAAAAAAAAAAAAAAAAAAAAAAAAAAAAAAAGAAATGCCCGATCTCATCTGAACTCGGAAGTAAAGCAGGGTCGGGCCTGGTTAGTACTTGGATGGGAGACCGCCTGGGAATACCAGGTGCTGTAAGCTTTTCGAAGTGCTTCATTTGGCAGCTGATTTAAATAGCCAACGCTTGACATCCTCTTTCGCTTACGGCCATACCACCCTGGAAATGCCCGATCTCATCTGAACTCGGAAGTAAAGCAGGGTCGGGCCTGGTTAGTACTTGGATGGGAGACCGCCTGGGAATACCAGGTGCTGTAAGCTTTTCGAAGTGCTTCATTTGGCAGCTGATAGACTTCCCCGTGTCGCAGCTTCGCTGCCATTATTTTTTCTCGCCTTCAAGGGCATTGTTTCTCTGTCGGTGCTGTGTCGACGCCAGCTGAGCTGCGCTCGTTCCCTGGTGCTGCGCCTGTTTTAAAGAGCTGTTGGTGTGCCAAAAAAAAAAAAAAAAAAAAAAAAAAAAAAAGAAATGCCCGATCTCATCTGAACTCGGAAGTAAAGCAGGGTCGGGCCTGGTTAGTACTTGGATGGGAGACCGCCTGGGAATACCAGGTGCTGTAAGCTTTTCGAAGTGCTTCATTTGGCAGCTGATTTAAATAGCCAACGCTTGACATCCTCTTTCGCTTACGGCCATACCACCCTGGAAATGCCCGATCTCATCTGAACTCGGAAGTAAAGCAGGGTCGGGCCTGGTTAGTACTTGGATGGGAGACCGCCTGGGAATACCAGGTGCTGTAAGCTTTTCGAAGTGCTTCATTTGGCAGCTGATAGACTTCCCCGTGTCGCAGCTTCGCTGCCATTATTTTTTCTCGCCTTCAAGGGCATTGTTTCTCTGTCGGTGCTGTGTCGACGCCAGCTGAGCTGCGCTCGTTCCCTGGTGCTGCGCCTGTTTTAAAGAGCTGTTGGTGTGCCAAAAAAAAAAAAAAAAAAAAAAAAAAAAAAAGAAATGCCCGATCTCATCTGAACTCGGAAGTAAAGCAGGGTCGGGCCTGGTTAGTACTTGGATGGGAGACCGCCTGGGAATACCAGGTGCTGTAAGCTTTTCGAAGTGCTTCATTTGGCAGCTGATTTAAATAGCCAACGCTTGACATCCTCTTTCGCTTACGGCCATACCACCCTGGAAATGCCCGATCTCATCTGAACTCGGAAGTAAAGCAGGGTCGGGCCTGGTTAGTACTTGGATGGGAGACCGCCTGGGAATACCAGGTGCTGTAAGCTTTTCGAAGTGCTTCATTTGGCAGCTGATAGACTTCCCCGTGTCGCAGCTTCGCTGCCATTATTTTTTCTCGCCTTCAAGGGCATTGTTTCTCTGTCGGTGCTGTGTCGACGCCAGCTGAGCTGCGCTCGTTCCCTGGTGCTGCGCCTGTTTTAAAGAGCTGTTGGTGTGCCAAAAAAAAAAAAAAAAAAAAAAAAAAAAAAAGAAATGCCCGATCTCATCTGAACTCGGAAGTAAAGCAGGGTCGGGCCTGGTTAGTACTTGGATGGGAGACCGCCTGGGAATACCAGGTGCTGTAAGCTTTTCGAAGTGCTTCATTTGGCAGCTGATTTAAATAGCCAACGCTTGACATCCTCTTTCGCTTACGGCCATACCACCCTGGAAATGCCCGATCTCATCTGAACTCGGAAGTAAAGCAGGGTCGGGCCTGGTTAGTACTTGGATGGGAGACCGCCTGGGAATACCAGGTGCTGTAAGCTTTTCGAAGTGCTTCATTTGGCAGCTGATAGACTTCCCCGTGTCGCAGCTTCGCTGCCATTATTTTTTCTCGCCTTCAAGGGCATTGTTTCTCTGTCGGTGCTGTGTCGACGCCAGCTGAGCTGCGCTCGTTCCCTGGTGCTGCGCCTGTTTTAAAGAGCTGTTGGTGTGCCAAAAAAAAAAAAAAAAAAAAAAAAAAAAAAAGAAATGCCCGATCTCATCTGAACTCGGAAGTAAAGCAGGGTCGGGCCTGGTTAGTACTTGGATGGGAGACCGCCTGGGAATACCAGGTGCTGTAAGCTTTTCGAAGTGCTTCATTTGGCAGCTGATTTAAATAGCCAACGCTTGACATCCTCTTTCGCTTACGGCCATACCACCCTGGAAATGCCCGATCTCATCTGAACTCGGAAGTAAAGCAGGGTCGGGCCTGGTTAGTACTTGGATGGGAGACCGCCTGGGAATACCAGGTGCTGTAAGCTTTTCGAAGTGCTTCATTTGGCAGCTGATAGACTTCCCCGTGTCGCAGCTTCGCTGCCATTATTTTTTCTCGCCTTCAAGGGCATTGTTTCTCTGTCGGTGCTGTGTCGACGCCAGCTGAGCTGCGCTCGTTCCCTGGTGCTGCGCCTGTTTTAAAGAGCTGTTGGTGTGCCAAAAAAAAAAAAAAAAAAAAAAAAAAAAAAAGAAATGCCCGATCTCATCTGAACTCGGAAGTAAAGCAGGGTCGGGCCTGGTTAGTACTTGGATGGGAGACCGCCTGGGAATACCAGGTGCTGTAAGCTTTTCGAAGTGCTTCATTTGGCAGCTGATTTAAATAGCCAACGCTTGACATCCTCTTTCGCTTACGGCCATACCACCCTGGAAATGCCCGATCTCATCTGAACTCGGAAGTAAAGCAGGGTCGGGCCTGGTTAGTACTTGGATGGGAGACCGCCTGGGAATACCAGGTGCTGTAAGCTTTTCGAAGTGCTTCATTTGGCAGCTGATAGACTTCCCCGTGTCGCAGCTTCGCTGCCATTATTTTTTCTCGCCTTCAAGGGCATTGTTTCTCTGTCGGTGCTGTGTCGACGCCAGCTGAGCTGCGCTCGTTCCCTGGTGCTGCGCCTGTTTTAAAGAGCTGTTGGTGTGCCAAAAAAAAAAAAAAAAAAAAAAAAAAAAAAAGAAATGCCCGATCTCATCTGAACTCGGAAGTAAAGCAGGGTCGGGCCTGGTTAGTACTTGGATGGGAGACCGCCTGGGAATACCAGGTGCTGTAAGCTTTTCGAAGTGCTTCATTTGGCAGCTGATTTAAATAGCCAACGCTTGACATCCTCTTTCGCTTACGGCCATACCACCCTGGAAATGCCCGATCTCATCTGAACTCGGAAGTAAAGCAGGGTCGGGCCTGGTTAGTACTTGGATGGGAGACCGCCTGGGAATACCAGGTGCTGTAAGCTTTTCGAAGTGCTTCATTTGGCAGCTGATAGACTTCCCCGTGTCGCAGCTTCGCTGCCATTATTTTTTCTCGCCTTCAAGGGCATTGTTTCTCTGTCGGTGCTGTGTCGACGCCAGCTGAGCTGCGCTCGTTCCCTGGTGCTGCGCCTGTTTTAAAGAGCTGTTGGTGTGCCAAAAAAAAAAAAAAAAAAAAAAAAAAAAAAAGAAATGCCCGATCTCATCTGAACTCGGAAGTAAAGCAGGGTCGGGCCTGGTTAGTACTTGGATGGGAGACCGCCTGGGAATACCAGGTGCTGTAAGCTTTTCGAAGTGCTTCATTTGGCAGCTGATTTAAATAGCCAACGCTTGACATCCTCTTTCGCTTACGGCCATACCACCCTGGAAATGCCCGATCTCATCTGAACTCGGAAGTAAAGCAGGGTCGGGCCTGGTTAGTACTTGGATGGGAGACCGCCTGGGAATACCAGGTGCTGTAAGCTTTTCGAAGTGCTTCATTTGGCAGCTGATAGACTTCCCCGTGTCGCAGCTTCGCTGCCATTATTTTTTCTCGCCTTCAAGGGCATTGTTTCTCTGTCGGTGCTGTGTCGACGCCAGCTGAGCTGCGCTCGTTCCCTGGTGCTGCGCCTGTTTTAAAGAGCTGTTGGTGTGCCAAAAAAAAAAAAAAAAAAAAAAAAAAAAAAAGAAATGCCCGATCTCATCTGAACTCGGAAGTAAAGCAGGGTCGGGCCTGGTTAGTACTTGGATGGGAGACCGCCTGGGAATACCAGGTGCTGTAAGCTTTTCGAAGTGCTTCATTTGGCAGCTGATTTAAATAGCCAACGCTTGACATCCTCTTTCGCTTACGGCCATACCACCCTGGAAATGCCCGATCTCATCTGAACTCGGAAGTAAAGCAGGGTCGGGCCTGGTTAGTACTTGGATGGGAGACCGCCTGGGAATACCAGGTGCTGTAAGCTTTTCGAAGTGCTTCATTTGGCAGCTGATAGACTTCCCCGTGTCGCAGCTTCGCTGCCATTATTTTTTCTCGCCTTCAAGGGCATTGTTTCTCTGTCGGTGCTGTGTCGACGCCAGCTGAGCTGCGCTCGTTCCCTGGTGCTGCGCCTGTTTTAAAGAGCTGTTGGTGTGCCAAAAAAAAAAAAAAAAAAAAAAAAAAAAAAAGAAATGCCCGATCTCATCTGAACTCGGAAGTAAAGCAGGGTCGGGCCTGGTTAGTACTTGGATGGGAGACCGCCTGGGAATACCAGGTGCTGTAAGCTTTTCGAAGTGCTTCATTTGGCAGCTGATTTAAATAGCCAACGCTTGACATCCTCTTTCGCTTACGGCCATACCACCCTGGAAATGCCCGATCTCATCTGAACTCGGAAGTAAAGCAGGGTCGGGCCTGGTTAGTACTTGGATGGGAGACCGCCTGGGAATACCAGGTGCTGTAAGCTTTTCGAAGTGCTTCATTTGGCAGCTGATAGACTTCCCCGTGTCGCAGCTTCGCTGCCATTATTTTTTCTCGCCTTCAAGGGCATTGTTTCTCTGTCGGTGCTGTGTCGACGCCAGCTGAGCTGCGCTCGTTCCCTGGTGCTGCGCCTGTTTTAAAGAGCTGTTGGTGTGCCAAAAAAAAAAAAAAAAAAAAAAAAAAAAAAAGAAATGCCCGATCTCATCTGAACTCGGAAGTAAAGCAGGGTCGGGCCTGGTTAGTACTTGGATGGGAGACCGCCTGGGAATACCAGGTGCTGTAAGCTTTTCGAAGTGCTTCATTTGGCAGCTGATTTAAATAGCCAACGCTTGACATCCTCTTTCGCTTACGGCCATACCACCCTGGAAATGCCCGATCTCATCTGAACTCGGAAGTAAAGCAGGGTCGGGCCTGGTTAGTACTTGGATGGGAGACCGCCTGGGAATACCAGGTGCTGTAAGCTTTTCGAAGTGCTTCATTTGGCAGCTGATAGACTTCCCCGTGTCGCAGCTTCGCTGCCATTATTTTTTCTCGCCTTCAAGGGCATTGTTTCTCTGTCGGTGCTGTGTCGACGCCAGCTGAGCTGCGCTCGTTCCCTGGTGCTGCGCCTGTTTTAAAGAGCTGTTGGTGTGCCAAAAAAAAAAAAAAAAAAAAAAAAAAAAAAAGAAATGCCCGATCTCATCTGAACTCGGAAGTAAAGCAGGGTCGGGCCTGGTTAGTACTTGGATGGGAGACCGCCTGGGAATACCAGGTGCTGTAAGCTTTTCGAAGTGCTTCATTTGGCAGCTGATTTAAATAGCCAACGCTTGACATCCTCTTTCGCTTACGGCCATACCACCCTGGAAATGCCCGATCTCATCTGAACTCGGAAGTAAAGCAGGGTCGGGCCTGGTTAGTACTTGGATGGGAGACCGCCTGGGAATACCAGGTGCTGTAAGCTTTTCGAAGTGCTTCATTTGGCAGCTGATAGACTTCCCCGTGTCGCAGCTTCGCTGCCATTATTTTTTCTCGCCTTCAAGGGCATTGTTTCTCTGTCGGTGCTGTGTCGACGCCAGCTGAGCTGCGCTCGTTCCCTGGTGCTGCGCCTGTTTTAAAGAGCTGTTGGTGTGCCAAAAAAAAAAAAAAAAAAAAAAAAAAAAAAAGAAATGCCCGATCTCATCTGAACTCGGAAGTAAAGCAGGGTCGGGCCTGGTTAGTACTTGGATGGGAGACCGCCTGGGAATACCAGGTGCTGTAAGCTTTTCGAAGTGCTTCATTTGGCAGCTGATTTAAATAGCCAACGCTTGACATCCTCTTTCGCTTACGGCCATACCACCCTGGAAATGCCCGATCTCATCTGAACTCGGAAGTAAAGCAGGGTCGGGCCTGGTTAGTACTTGGATGGGAGACCGCCTGGGAATACCAGGTGCTGTAAGCTTTTCGAAGTGCTTCATTTGGCAGCTGATAGACTTCCCCGTGTCGCAGCTTCGCTGCCATTATTTTTTCTCGCCTTCAAGGGCATTGTTTCTCTGTCGGTGCTGTGTCGACGCCAGCTGAGCTGCGCTCGTTCCCTGGTGCTGCGCCTGTTTTAAAGAGCTGTTGGTGTGCCAAAAAAAAAAAAAAAAAAAAAAAAAAAAAAAGAAATGCCCGATCTCATCTGAACTCGGAAGTAAAGCAGGGTCGGGCCTGGTTAGTACTTGGATGGGAGACCGCCTGGGAATACCAGGTGCTGTAAGCTTTTCGAAGTGCTTCATTTGGCAGCTGATTTAAATAGCCAACGCTTGACATCCTCTTTCGCTTACGGCCATACCACCCTGGAAATGCCCGATCTCATCTGAACTCGGAAGTAAAGCAGGGTCGGGCCTGGTTAGTACTTGGATGGGAGACCGCCTGGGAATACCAGGTGCTGTAAGCTTTTCGAAGTGCTTCATTTGGCAGCTGATAGACTTCCCCGTGTCGCAGCTTCGCTGCCATTATTTTTTCTCGCCTTCAAGGGCATTGTTTCTCTGTCGGTGCTGTGTCGACGCCAGCTGAGCTGCGCTCGTTCCCTGGTGCTGCGCCTGTTTTAAAGAGCTGTTGGTGTGCCAAAAAAAAAAAAAAAAAAAAAAAAAAAAAAAGAAATGCCCGATCTCATCTGAACTCGGAAGTAAAGCAGGGTCGGGCCTGGTTAGTACTTGGATGGGAGACCGCCTGGGAATACCAGGTGCTGTAAGCTTTTCGAAGTGCTTCATTTGGCAGCTGATTTAAATAGCCAACGCTTGACATCCTCTTTCGCTTACGGCCATACCACCCTGGAAATGCCCGATCTCATCTGAACTCGGAAGTAAAGCAGGGTCGGGCCTGGTTAGTACTTGGATGGGAGACCGCCTGGGAATACCAGGTGCTGTAAGCTTTTCGAAGTGCTTCATTTGGCAGCTGATAGACTTCCCCGTGTCGCAGCTTCGCTGCCATTATTTTTTCTCGCCTTCAAGGGCATTGTTTCTCTGTCGGTGCTGTGTCGACGCCAGCTGAGCTGCGCTCGTTCCCTGGTGCTGCGCCTGTTTTAAAGAGCTGTTGGTGTGCCAAAAAAAAAAAAAAAAAAAAAAAAAAAAAAAGAAATGCCCGATCTCATCTGAACTCGGAAGTAAAGCAGGGTCGGGCCTGGTTAGTACTTGGATGGGAGACCGCCTGGGAATACCAGGTGCTGTAAGCTTTTCGAAGTGCTTCATTTGGCAGCTGATTTAAATAGCCAACGCTTGACATCCTCTTTCGCTTACGGCCATACCACCCTGGAAATGCCCGATCTCATCTGAACTCGGAAGTAAAGCAGGGTCGGGCCTGGTTAGTACTTGGATGGGAGACCGCCTGGGAATACCAGGTGCTGTAAGCTTTTCGAAGTGCTTCATTTGGCAGCTGATAGACTTCCCCGTGTCGCAGCTTCGCTGCCATTATTTTTTCTCGCCTTCAAGGGCATTGTTTCTCTGTCGGTGCTGTGTCGACGCCAGCTGAGCTGCGCTCGTTCCCTGGTGCTGCGCCTGTTTTAAAGAGCTGTTGGTGTGCCAAAAAAAAAAAAAAAAAAAAAAAAAAAAAAAGAAATGCCCGATCTCATCTGAACTCGGAAGTAAAGCAGGGTCGGGCCTGGTTAGTACTTGGATGGGAGACCGCCTGGGAATACCAGGTGCTGTAAGCTTTTCGAAGTGCTTCATTTGGCAGCTGATTTAAATAGCCAACGCTTGACATCCTCTTTCGCTTACGGCCATACCACCCTGGAAATGCCCGATCTCATCTGAACTCGGAAGTAAAGCAGGGTCGGGCCTGGTTAGTACTTGGATGGGAGACCGCCTGGGAATACCAGGTGCTGTAAGCTTTTCGAAGTGCTTCATTTGGCAGCTGATAGACTTCCCCGTGTCGCAGCTTCGCTGCCATTATTTTTTCTCGCCTTCAAGGGCATTGTTTCTCTGTCGGTGCTGTGTCGACGCCAGCTGAGCTGCGCTCGTTCCCTGGTGCTGCGCCTGTTTTAAAGAGCTGTTGGTGTGCCAAAAAAAAAAAAAAAAAAAAAAAAAAAAAAAGAAATGCCCGATCTCATCTGAACTCGGAAGTAAAGCAGGGTCGGGCCTGGTTAGTACTTGGATGGGAGACCGCCTGGGAATACCAGGTGCTGTAAGCTTTTCGAAGTGCTTCATTTGGCAGCTGATTTAAATAGCCAACGCTTGACATCCTCTTTCGCTTACGGCCATACCACCCTGGAAATGCCCGATCTCATCTGAACTCGGAAGTAAAGCAGGGTCGGGCCTGGTTAGTACTTGGATGGGAGACCGCCTGGGAATACCAGGTGCTGTAAGCTTTTCGAAGTGCTTCATTTGGCAGCTGATAGACTTCCCCGTGTCGCAGCTTCGCTGCCATTATTTTTTCTCGCCTTCAAGGGCATTGTTTCTCTGTCGGTGCTGTGTCGACGCCAGCTGAGCTGCGCTCGTTCCCTGGTGCTGCGCCTGTTTTAAAGAGCTGTTGGTGTGCCAAAAAAAAAAAAAAAAAAAAAAAAAAAAAAAGAAATGCCCGATCTCATCTGAACTCGGAAGTAAAGCAGGGTCGGGCCTGGTTAGTACTTGGATGGGAGACCGCCTGGGAATACCAGGTGCTGTAAGCTTTTCGAAGTGCTTCATTTGGCAGCTGATTTAAATAGCCAACGCTTGACATCCTCTTTCGCTTACGGCCATACCACCCTGGAAATGCCCGATCTCATCTGAACTCGGAAGTAAAGCAGGGTCGGGCCTGGTTAGTACTTGGATGGGAGACCGCCTGGGAATACCAGGTGCTGTAAGCTTTTCGAAGTGCTTCATTTGGCAGCTGATAGACTTCCCCGTGTCGCAGCTTCGCTGCCATTATTTTTTCTCGCCTTCAAGGGCATTGTTTCTCTGTCGGTGCTGTGTCGACGCCAGCTGAGCTGCGCTCGTTCCCTGGTGCTGCGCCTGTTTTAAAGAGCTGTTGGTGTGCCAAAAAAAAAAAAAAAAAAAAAAAAAAAAAAAGAAATGCCCGATCTCATCTGAACTCGGAAGTAAAGCAGGGTCGGGCCTGGTTAGTACTTGGATGGGAGACCGCCTGGGAATACCAGGTGCTGTAAGCTTTTCGAAGTGCTTCATTTGGCAGCTGATTTAAATAGCCAACGCTTGACATCCTCTTTCGCTTACGGCCATACCACCCTGGAAATGCCCGATCTCATCTGAACTCGGAAGTAAAGCAGGGTCGGGCCTGGTTAGTACTTGGATGGGAGACCGCCTGGGAATACCAGGTGCTGTAAGCTTTTCGAAGTGCTTCATTTGGCAGCTGATAGACTTCCCCGTGTCGCAGCTTCGCTGCCATTATTTTTTCTCGCCTTCAAGGGCATTGTTTCTCTGTCGGTGCTGTGTCGACGCCAGCTGAGCTGCGCTCGTTCCCTGGTGCTGCGCCTGTTTTAAAGAGCTGTTGGTGTGCCAAAAAAAAAAAAAAAAAAAAAAAAAAAAAAAGAAATGCCCGATCTCATCTGAACTCGGAAGTAAAGCAGGGTCGGGCCTGGTTAGTACTTGGATGGGAGACCGCCTGGGAATACCAGGTGCTGTAAGCTTTTCGAAGTGCTTCATTTGGCAGCTGATTTAAATAGCCAACGCTTGACATCCTCTTTCGCTTACGGCCATACCACCCTGGAAATGCCCGATCTCATCTGAACTCGGAAGTAAAGCAGGGTCGGGCCTGGTTAGTACTTGGATGGGAGACCGCCTGGGAATACCAGGTGCTGTAAGCTTTTCGAAGTGCTTCATTTGGCAGCTGATAGACTTCCCCGTGTCGCAGCTTCGCTGCCATTATTTTTTCTCGCCTTCAAGGGCATTGTTTCTCTGTCGGTGCTGTGTCGACGCCAGCTGAGCTGCGCTCGTTCCCTGGTGCTGCGCCTGTTTTAAAGAGCTGTTGGTGTGCCAAAAAAAAAAAAAAAAAAAAAAAAAAAAAAAGAAATGCCCGATCTCATCTGAACTCGGAAGTAAAGCAGGGTCGGGCCTGGTTAGTACTTGGATGGGAGACCGCCTGGGAATACCAGGTGCTGTAAGCTTTTCGAAGTGCTTCATTTGGCAGCTGATTTAAATAGCCAACGCTTGACATCCTCTTTCGCTTACGGCCATACCACCCTGGAAATGCCCGATCTCATCTGAACTCGGAAGTAAAGCAGGGTCGGGCCTGGTTAGTACTTGGATGGGAGACCGCCTGGGAATACCAGGTGCTGTAAGCTTTTCGAAGTGCTTCATTTGGCAGCTGATAGACTTCCCCGTGTCGCAGCTTCGCTGCCATTATTTTTTCTCGCCTTCAAGGGCATTGTTTCTCTGTCGGTGCTGTGTCGACGCCAGCTGAGCTGCGCTCGTTCCCTGGTGCTGCGCCTGTTTTAAAGAGCTGTTGGTGTGCCAAAAAAAAAAAAAAAAAAAAAAAAAAAAAAAGAAATGCCCGATCTCATCTGAACTCGGAAGTAAAGCAGGGTCGGGCCTGGTTAGTACTTGGATGGGAGACCGCCTGGGAATACCAGGTGCTGTAAGCTTTTCGAAGTGCTTCATTTGGCAGCTGATTTAAATAGCCAACGCTTGACATCCTCTTTCGCTTACGGCCATACCACCCTGGAAATGCCCGATCTCATCTGAACTCGGAAGTAAAGCAGGGTCGGGCCTGGTTAGTACTTGGATGGGAGACCGCCTGGGAATACCAGGTGCTGTAAGCTTTTCGAAGTGCTTCATTTGGCAGCTGATAGACTTCCCCGTGTCGCAGCTTCGCTGCCATTATTTTTTCTCGCCTTCAAGGGCATTGTTTCTCTGTCGGTGCTGTGTCGACGCCAGCTGAGCTGCGCTCGTTCCCTGGTGCTGCGCCTGTTTTAAAGAGCTGTTGGTGTGCCAAAAAAAAAAAAAAAAAAAAAAAAAAAAAAAGAAATGCCCGATCTCATCTGAACTCGGAAGTAAAGCAGGGTCGGGCCTGGTTAGTACTTGGATGGGAGACCGCCTGGGAATACCAGGTGCTGTAAGCTTTTCGAAGTGCTTCATTTGGCAGCTGATTTAAATAGCCAACGCTTGACATCCTCTTTCGCTTACGGCCATACCACCCTGGAAATGCCCGATCTCATCTGAACTCGGAAGTAAAGCAGGGTCGGGCCTGGTTAGTACTTGGATGGGAGACCGCCTGGGAATACCAGGTGCTGTAAGCTTTTCGAAGTGCTTCATTTGGCAGCTGATAGACTTCCCCGTGTCGCAGCTTCGCTGCCATTATTTTTTCTCGCCTTCAAGGGCATTGTTTCTCTGTCGGTGCTGTGTCGACGCCAGCTGAGCTGCGCTCGTTCCCTGGTGCTGCGCCTGTTTTAAAGAGCTGTTGGTGTGCCAAAAAAAAAAAAAAAAAAAAAAAAAAAAAAAGAAATGCCCGATCTCATCTGAACTCGGAAGTAAAGCAGGGTCGGGCCTGGTTAGTACTTGGATGGGAGACCGCCTGGGAATACCAGGTGCTGTAAGCTTTTCGAAGTGCTTCATTTGGCAGCTGATTTAAATAGCCAACGCTTGACATCCTCTTTCGCTTACGGCCATACCACCCTGGAAATGCCCGATCTCATCTGAACTCGGAAGTAAAGCAGGGTCGGGCCTGGTTAGTACTTGGATGGGAGACCGCCTGGGAATACCAGGTGCTGTAAGCTTTTCGAAGTGCTTCATTTGGCAGCTGATAGACTTCCCCGTGTCGCAGCTTCGCTGCCATTATTTTTTCTCGCCTTCAAGGGCATTGTTTCTCTGTCGGTGCTGTGTCGACGCCAGCTGAGCTGCGCTCGTTCCCTGGTGCTGCGCCTGTTTTAAAGAGCTGTTGGTGTGCCAAAAAAAAAAAAAAAAAAAAAAAAAAAAAAAGAAATGCCCGATCTCATCTGAACTCGGAAGTAAAGCAGGGTCGGGCCTGGTTAGTACTTGGATGGGAGACCGCCTGGGAATACCAGGTGCTGTAAGCTTTTCGAAGTGCTTCATTTGGCAGCTGATTTAAATAGCCAACGCTTGACATCCTCTTTCGCTTACGGCCATACCACCCTGGAAATGCCCGATCTCATCTGAACTCGGAAGTAAAGCAGGGTCGGGCCTGGTTAGTACTTGGATGGGAGACCGCCTGGGAATACCAGGTGCTGTAAGCTTTTCGAAGTGCTTCATTTGGCAGCTGATAGACTTCCCCGTGTCGCAGCTTCGCTGCCATTATTTTTTCTCGCCTTCAAGGGCATTGTTTCTCTGTCGGTGCTGTGTCGACGCCAGCTGAGCTGCGCTCGTTCCCTGGTGCTGCGCCTGTTTTAAAGAGCTGTTGGTGTGCCAAAAAAAAAAAAAAAAAAAAAAAAAAAAAAAGAAATGCCCGATCTCATCTGAACTCGGAAGTAAAGCAGGGTCGGGCCTGGTTAGTACTTGGATGGGAGACCGCCTGGGAATACCAGGTGCTGTAAGCTTTTCGAAGTGCTTCATTTGGCAGCTGATTTAAATAGCCAACGCTTGACATCCTCTTTCGCTTACGGCCATACCACCCTGGAAATGCCCGATCTCATCTGAACTCGGAAGTAAAGCAGGGTCGGGCCTGGTTAGTACTTGGATGGGAGACCGCCTGGGAATACCAGGTGCTGTAAGCTTTTCGAAGTGCTTCATTTGGCAGCTGATAGACTTCCCCGTGTCGCAGCTTCGCTGCCATTATTTTTTCTCGCCTTCAAGGGCATTGTTTCTCTGTCGGTGCTGTGTCGACGCCAGCTGAGCTGCGCTCGTTCCCTGGTGCTGCGCCTGTTTTAAAGAGCTGTTGGTGTGCCAAAAAAAAAAAAAAAAAAAAAAAAAAAAAAAGAAATGCCCGATCTCATCTGAACTCGGAAGTAAAGCAGGGTCGGGCCTGGTTAGTACTTGGATGGGAGACCGCCTGGGAATACCAGGTGCTGTAAGCTTTTCGAAGTGCTTCATTTGGCAGCTGATTTAAATAGCCAACGCTTGACATCCTCTTTCGCTTACGGCCATACCACCCTGGAAATGCCCGATCTCATCTGAACTCGGAAGTAAAGCAGGGTCGGGCCTGGTTAGTACTTGGATGGGAGACCGCCTGGGAATACCAGGTGCTGTAAGCTTTTCGAAGTGCTTCATTTGGCAGCTGATAGACTTCCCCGTGTCGCAGCTTCGCTGCCATTATTTTTTCTCGCCTTCAAGGGCATTGTTTCTCTGTCGGTGCTGTGTCGACGCCAGCTGAGCTGCGCTCGTTCCCTGGTGCTGCGCCTGTTTTAAAGAGCTGTTGGTGTGCCAAAAAAAAAAAAAAAAAAAAAAAAAAAAAAAGAAATGCCCGATCTCATCTGAACTCGGAAGTAAAGCAGGGTCGGGCCTGGTTAGTACTTGGATGGGAGACCGCCTGGGAATACCAGGTGCTGTAAGCTTTTCGAAGTGCTTCATTTGGCAGCTGATTTAAATAGCCAACGCTTGACATCCTCTTTCGCTTACGGCCATACCACCCTGGAAATGCCCGATCTCATCTGAACTCGGAAGTAAAGCAGGGTCGGGCCTGGTTAGTACTTGGATGGGAGACCGCCTGGGAATACCAGGTGCTGTAAGCTTTTCGAAGTGCTTCATTTGGCAGCTGATAGACTTCCCCGTGTCGCAGCTTCGCTGCCATTATTTTTTCTCGCCTTCAAGGGCATTGTTTCTCTGTCGGTGCTGTGTCGACGCCAGCTGAGCTGCGCTCGTTCCCTGGTGCTGCGCCTGTTTTAAAGAGCTGTTGGTGTGCCAAAAAAAAAAAAAAAAAAAAAAAAAAAAAAAGAAATGCCCGATCTCATCTGAACTCGGAAGTAAAGCAGGGTCGGGCCTGGTTAGTACTTGGATGGGAGACCGCCTGGGAATACCAGGTGCTGTAAGCTTTTCGAAGTGCTTCATTTGGCAGCTGATTTAAATAGCCAACGCTTGACATCCTCTTTCGCTTACGGCCATACCACCCTGGAAATGCCCGATCTCATCTGAACTCGGAAGTAAAGCAGGGTCGGGCCTGGTTAGTACTTGGATGGGAGACCGCCTGGGAATACCAGGTGCTGTAAGCTTTTCGAAGTGCTTCATTTGGCAGCTGATAGACTTCCCCGTGTCGCAGCTTCGCTGCCATTATTTTTTCTCGCCTTCAAGGGCATTGTTTCTCTGTCGGTGCTGTGTCGACGCCAGCTGAGCTGCGCTCGTTCCCTGGTGCTGCGCCTGTTTTAAAGAGCTGTTGGTGTGCCAAAAAAAAAAAAAAAAAAAAAAAAAAAAAAAGAAATGCCCGATCTCATCTGAACTCGGAAGTAAAGCAGGGTCGGGCCTGGTTAGTACTTGGATGGGAGACCGCCTGGGAATACCAGGTGCTGTAAGCTTTTCGAAGTGCTTCATTTGGCAGCTGATTTAAATAGCCAACGCTTGACATCCTCTTTCGCTTACGGCCATACCACCCTGGAAATGCCCGATCTCATCTGAACTCGGAAGTAAAGCAGGGTCGGGCCTGGTTAGTACTTGGATGGGAGACCGCCTGGGAATACCAGGTGCTGTAAGCTTTTCGAAGTGCTTCATTTGGCAGCTGATAGACTTCCCCGTGTCGCAGCTTCGCTGCCATTATTTTTTCTCGCCTTCAAGGGCATTGTTTCTCTGTCGGTGCTGTGTCGACGCCAGCTGAGCTGCGCTCGTTCCCTGGTGCTGCGCCTGTTTTAAAGAGCTGTTGGTGTGCCAAAAAAAAAAAAAAAAAAAAAAAAAAAAAAAGAAATGCCCGATCTCATCTGAACTCGGAAGTAAAGCAGGGTCGGGCCTGGTTAGTACTTGGATGGGAGACCGCCTGGGAATACCAGGTGCTGTAAGCTTTTCGAAGTGCTTCATTTGGCAGCTGATTTAAATAGCCAACGCTTGACATCCTCTTTCGCTTACGGCCATACCACCCTGGAAATGCCCGATCTCATCTGAACTCGGAAGTAAAGCAGGGTCGGGCCTGGTTAGTACTTGGATGGGAGACCGCCTGGGAATACCAGGTGCTGTAAGCTTTTCGAAGTGCTTCATTTGGCAGCTGATAGACTTCCCCGTGTCGCAGCTTCGCTGCCATTATTTTTTCTCGCCTTCAAGGGCATTGTTTCTCTGTCGGTGCTGTGTCGACGCCAGCTGAGCTGCGCTCGTTCCCTGGTGCTGCGCCTGTTTTAAAGAGCTGTTGGTGTGCCAAAAAAAAAAAAAAAAAAAAAAAAAAAAAAAGAAATGCCCGATCTCATCTGAACTCGGAAGTAAAGCAGGGTCGGGCCTGGTTAGTACTTGGATGGGAGACCGCCTGGGAATACCAGGTGCTGTAAGCTTTTCGAAGTGCTTCATTTGGCAGCTGATTTAAATAGCCAACGCTTGACATCCTCTTTCGCTTACGGCCATACCACCCTGGAAATGCCCGATCTCATCTGAACTCGGAAGTAAAGCAGGGTCGGGCCTGGTTAGTACTTGGATGGGAGACCGCCTGGGAATACCAGGTGCTGTAAGCTTTTCGAAGTGCTTCATTTGGCAGCTGATAGACTTCCCCGTGTCGCAGCTTCGCTGCCATTATTTTTTCTCGCCTTCAAGGGCATTGTTTCTCTGTCGGTGCTGTGTCGACGCCAGCTGAGCTGCGCTCGTTCCCTGGTGCTGCGCCTGTTTTAAAGAGCTGTTGGTGTGCCAAAAAAAAAAAAAAAAAAAAAAAAAAAAAAAGAAATGCCCGATCTCATCTGAACTCGGAAGTAAAGCAGGGTCGGGCCTGGTTAGTACTTGGATGGGAGACCGCCTGGGAATACCAGGTGCTGTAAGCTTTTCGAAGTGCTTCATTTGGCAGCTGATTTAAATAGCCAACGCTTGACATCCTCTTTCGCTTACGGCCATACCACCCTGGAAATGCCCGATCTCATCTGAACTCGGAAGTAAAGCAGGGTCGGGCCTGGTTAGTACTTGGATGGGAGACCGCCTGGGAATACCAGGTGCTGTAAGCTTTTCGAAGTGCTTCATTTGGCAGCTGATAGACTTCCCCGTGTCGCAGCTTCGCTGCCATTATTTTTTCTCGCCTTCAAGGGCATTGTTTCTCTGTCGGTGCTGTGTCGACGCCAGCTGAGCTGCGCTCGTTCCCTGGTGCTGCGCCTGTTTTAAAGAGCTGTTGGTGTGCCAAAAAAAAAAAAAAAAAAAAAAAAAAAAAAAGAAATGCCCGATCTCATCTGAACTCGGAAGTAAAGCAGGGTCGGGCCTGGTTAGTACTTGGATGGGAGACCGCCTGGGAATACCAGGTGCTGTAAGCTTTTCGAAGTGCTTCATTTGGCAGCTGATTTAAATAGCCAACGCTTGACATCCTCTTTCGCTTACGGCCATACCACCCTGGAAATGCCCGATCTCATCTGAACTCGGAAGTAAAGCAGGGTCGGGCCTGGTTAGTACTTGGATGGGAGACCGCCTGGGAATACCAGGTGCTGTAAGCTTTTCGAAGTGCTTCATTTGGCAGCTGATAGACTTCCCCGTGTCGCAGCTTCGCTGCCATTATTTTTTCTCGCCTTCAAGGGCATTGTTTCTCTGTCGGTGCTGTGTCGACGCCAGCTGAGCTGCGCTCGTTCCCTGGTGCTGCGCCTGTTTTAAAGAGCTGTTGGTGTGCCAAAAAAAAAAAAAAAAAAAAAAAAAAAAAAAGAAATGCCCGATCTCATCTGAACTCGGAAGTAAAGCAGGGTCGGGCCTGGTTAGTACTTGGATGGGAGACCGCCTGGGAATACCAGGTGCTGTAAGCTTTTCGAAGTGCTTCATTTGGCAGCTGATTTAAATAGCCAACGCTTGACATCCTCTTTCGCTTACGGCCATACCACCCTGGAAATGCCCGATCTCATCTGAACTCGGAAGTAAAGCAGGGTCGGGCCTGGTTAGTACTTGGATGGGAGACCGCCTGGGAATACCAGGTGCTGTAAGCTTTTCGAAGTGCTTCATTTGGCAGCTGATAGACTTCCCCGTGTCGCAGCTTCGCTGCCATTATTTTTTCTCGCCTTCAAGGGCATTGTTTCTCTGTCGGTGCTGTGTCGACGCCAGCTGAGCTGCGCTCGTTCCCTGGTGCTGCGCCTGTTTTAAAGAGCTGTTGGTGTGCCAAAAAAAAAAAAAAAAAAAAAAAAAAAAAAAGAAATGCCCGATCTCATCTGAACTCGGAAGTAAAGCAGGGTCGGGCCTGGTTAGTACTTGGATGGGAGACCGCCTGGGAATACCAGGTGCTGTAAGCTTTTCGAAGTGCTTCATTTGGCAGCTGATTTAAATAGCCAACGCTTGACATCCTCTTTCGCTTACGGCCATACCACCCTGGAAATGCCCGATCTCATCTGAACTCGGAAGTAAAGCAGGGTCGGGCCTGGTTAGTACTTGGATGGGAGACCGCCTGGGAATACCAGGTGCTGTAAGCTTTTCGAAGTGCTTCATTTGGCAGCTGATAGACTTCCCCGTGTCGCAGCTTCGCTGCCATTATTTTTTCTCGCCTTCAAGGGCATTGTTTCTCTGTCGGTGCTGTGTCGACGCCAGCTGAGCTGCGCTCGTTCCCTGGTGCTGCGCCTGTTTTAAAGAGCTGTTGGTGTGCCAAAAAAAAAAAAAAAAAAAAAAAAAAAAAAAGAAATGCCCGATCTCATCTGAACTCGGAAGTAAAGCAGGGTCGGGCCTGGTTAGTACTTGGATGGGAGACCGCCTGGGAATACCAGGTGCTGTAAGCTTTTCGAAGTGCTTCATTTGGCAGCTGATTTAAATAGCCAACGCTTGACATCCTCTTTCGCTTACGGCCATACCACCCTGGAAATGCCCGATCTCATCTGAACTCGGAAGTAAAGCAGGGTCGGGCCTGGTTAGTACTTGGATGGGAGACCGCCTGGGAATACCAGGTGCTGTAAGCTTTTCGAAGTGCTTCATTTGGCAGCTGATAGACTTCCCCGTGTCGCAGCTTCGCTGCCATTATTTTTTCTCGCCTTCAAGGGCATTGTTTCTCTGTCGGTGCTGTGTCGACGCCAGCTGAGCTGCGCTCGTTCCCTGGTGCTGCGCCTGTTTTAAAGAGCTGTTGGTGTGCCAAAAAAAAAAAAAAAAAAAAAAAAAAAAAAAGAAATGCCCGATCTCATCTGAACTCGGAAGTAAAGCAGGGTCGGGCCTGGTTAGTACTTGGATGGGAGACCGCCTGGGAATACCAGGTGCTGTAAGCTTTTCGAAGTGCTTCATTTGGCAGCTGATTTAAATAGCCAACGCTTGACATCCTCTTTCGCTTACGGCCATACCACCCTGGAAATGCCCGATCTCATCTGAACTCGGAAGTAAAGCAGGGTCGGGCCTGGTTAGTACTTGGATGGGAGACCGCCTGGGAATACCAGGTGCTGTAAGCTTTTCGAAGTGCTTCATTTGGCAGCTGATAGACTTCCCCGTGTCGCAGCTTCGCTGCCATTATTTTTTCTCGCCTTCAAGGGCATTGTTTCTCTGTCGGTGCTGTGTCGACGCCAGCTGAGCTGCGCTCGTTCCCTGGTGCTGCGCCTGTTTTAAAGAGCTGTTGGTGTGCCAAAAAAAAAAAAAAAAAAAAAAAAAAAAAAAGAAATGCCCGATCTCATCTGAACTCGGAAGTAAAGCAGGGTCGGGCCTGGTTAGTACTTGGATGGGAGACCGCCTGGGAATACCAGGTGCTGTAAGCTTTTCGAAGTGCTTCATTTGGCAGCTGATTTAAATAGCCAACGCTTGACATCCTCTTTCGCTTACGGCCATACCACCCTGGAAATGCCCGATCTCATCTGAACTCGGAAGTAAAGCAGGGTCGGGCCTGGTTAGTACTTGGATGGGAGACCGCCTGGGAATACCAGGTGCTGTAAGCTTTTCGAAGTGCTTCATTTGGCAGCTGATAGACTTCCCCGTGTCGCAGCTTCGCTGCCATTATTTTTTCTCGCCTTCAAGGGCATTGTTTCTCTGTCGGTGCTGTGTCGACGCCAGCTGAGCTGCGCTCGTTCCCTGGTGCTGCGCCTGTTTTAAAGAGCTGTTGGTGTGCCAAAAAAAAAAAAAAAAAAAAAAAAAAAAAAAGAAATGCCCGATCTCATCTGAACTCGGAAGTAAAGCAGGGTCGGGCCTGGTTAGTACTTGGATGGGAGACCGCCTGGGAATACCAGGTGCTGTAAGCTTTTCGAAGTGCTTCATTTGGCAGCTGATTTAAATAGCCAACGCTTGACATCCTCTTTCGCTTACGGCCATACCACCCTGGAAATGCCCGATCTCATCTGAACTCGGAAGTAAAGCAGGGTCGGGCCTGGTTAGTACTTGGATGGGAGACCGCCTGGGAATACCAGGTGCTGTAAGCTTTTCGAAGTGCTTCATTTGGCAGCTGATAGACTTCCCCGTGTCGCAGCTTCGCTGCCATTATTTTTTCTCGCCTTCAAGGGCATTGTTTCTCTGTCGGTGCTGTGTCGACGCCAGCTGAGCTGCGCTCGTTCCCTGGTGCTGCGCCTGTTTTAAAGAGCTGTTGGTGTGCCAAAAAAAAAAAAAAAAAAAAAAAAAAAAAAAGAAATGCCCGATCTCATCTGAACTCGGAAGTAAAGCAGGGTCGGGCCTGGTTAGTACTTGGATGGGAGACCGCCTGGGAATACCAGGTGCTGTAAGCTTTTCGAAGTGCTTCATTTGGCAGCTGATTTAAATAGCCAACGCTTGACATCCTCTTTCGCTTACGGCCATACCACCCTGGAAATGCCCGATCTCATCTGAACTCGGAAGTAAAGCAGGGTCGGGCCTGGTTAGTACTTGGATGGGAGACCGCCTGGGAATACCAGGTGCTGTAAGCTTTTCGAAGTGCTTCATTTGGCAGCTGATAGACTTCCCCGTGTCGCAGCTTCGCTGCCATTATTTTTTCTCGCCTTCAAGGGCATTGTTTCTCTGTCGGTGCTGTGTCGACGCCAGCTGAGCTGCGCTCGTTCCCTGGTGCTGCGCCTGTTTTAAAGAGCTGTTGGTGTGCCAAAAAAAAAAAAAAAAAAAAAAAAAAAAAAAGAAATGCCCGATCTCATCTGAACTCGGAAGTAAAGCAGGGTCGGGCCTGGTTAGTACTTGGATGGGAGACCGCCTGGGAATACCAGGTGCTGTAAGCTTTTCGAAGTGCTTCATTTGGCAGCTGATTTAAATAGCCAACGCTTGACATCCTCTTTCGCTTACGGCCATACCACCCTGGAAATGCCCGATCTCATCTGAACTCGGAAGTAAAGCAGGGTCGGGCCTGGTTAGTACTTGGATGGGAGACCGCCTGGGAATACCAGGTGCTGTAAGCTTTTCGAAGTGCTTCATTTGGCAGCTGATAGACTTCCCCGTGTCGCAGCTTCGCTGCCATTATTTTTTCTCGCCTTCAAGGGCATTGTTTCTCTGTCGGTGCTGTGTCGACGCCAGCTGAGCTGCGCTCGTTCCCTGGTGCTGCGCCTGTTTTAAAGAGCTGTTGGTGTGCCAAAAAAAAAAAAAAAAAAAAAAAAAAAAAAAGAAATGCCCGATCTCATCTGAACTCGGAAGTAAAGCAGGGTCGGGCCTGGTTAGTACTTGGATGGGAGACCGCCTGGGAATACCAGGTGCTGTAAGCTTTTCGAAGTGCTTCATTTGGCAGCTGATTTAAATAGCCAACGCTTGACATCCTCTTTCGCTTACGGCCATACCACCCTGGAAATGCCCGATCTCATCTGAACTCGGAAGTAAAGCAGGGTCGGGCCTGGTTAGTACTTGGATGGGAGACCGCCTGGGAATACCAGGTGCTGTAAGCTTTTCGAAGTGCTTCATTTGGCAGCTGATAGACTTCCCCGTGTCGCAGCTTCGCTGCCATTATTTTTTCTCGCCTTCAAGGGCATTGTTTCTCTGTCGGTGCTGTGTCGACGCCAGCTGAGCTGCGCTCGTTCCCTGGTGCTGCGCCTGTTTTAAAGAGCTGTTGGTGTGCCAAAAAAAAAAAAAAAAAAAAAAAAAAAAAAAGAAATGCCCGATCTCATCTGAACTCGGAAGTAAAGCAGGGTCGGGCCTGGTTAGTACTTGGATGGGAGACCGCCTGGGAATACCAGGTGCTGTAAGCTTTTCGAAGTGCTTCATTTGGCAGCTGATTTAAATAGCCAACGCTTGACATCCTCTTTCGCTTACGGCCATACCACCCTGGAAATGCCCGATCTCATCTGAACTCGGAAGTAAAGCAGGGTCGGGCCTGGTTAGTACTTGGATGGGAGACCGCCTGGGAATACCAGGTGCTGTAAGCTTTTCGAAGTGCTTCATTTGGCAGCTGATAGACTTCCCCGTGTCGCAGCTTCGCTGCCATTATTTTTTCTCGCCTTCAAGGGCATTGTTTCTCTGTCGGTGCTGTGTCGACGCCAGCTGAGCTGCGCTCGTTCCCTGGTGCTGCGCCTGTTTTAAAGAGCTGTTGGTGTGCCAAAAAAAAAAAAAAAAAAAAAAAAAAAAAAAGAAATGCCCGATCTCATCTGAACTCGGAAGTAAAGCAGGGTCGGGCCTGGTTAGTACTTGGATGGGAGACCGCCTGGGAATACCAGGTGCTGTAAGCTTTTCGAAGTGCTTCATTTGGCAGCTGATTTAAATAGCCAACGCTTGACATCCTCTTTCGCTTACGGCCATACCACCCTGGAAATGCCCGATCTCATCTGAACTCGGAAGTAAAGCAGGGTCGGGCCTGGTTAGTACTTGGATGGGAGACCGCCTGGGAATACCAGGTGCTGTAAGCTTTTCGAAGTGCTTCATTTGGCAGCTGATAGACTTCCCCGTGTCGCAGCTTCGCTGCCATTATTTTTTCTCGCCTTCAAGGGCATTGTTTCTCTGTCGGTGCTGTGTCGACGCCAGCTGAGCTGCGCTCGTTCCCTGGTGCTGCGCCTGTTTTAAAGAGCTGTTGGTGTGCCAAAAAAAAAAAAAAAAAAAAAAAAAAAAAAAGAAATGCCCGATCTCATCTGAACTCGGAAGTAAAGCAGGGTCGGGCCTGGTTAGTACTTGGATGGGAGACCGCCTGGGAATACCAGGTGCTGTAAGCTTTTCGAAGTGCTTCATTTGGCAGCTGATTTAAATAGCCAACGCTTGACATCCTCTTTCGCTTACGGCCATACCACCCTGGAAATGCCCGATCTCATCTGAACTCGGAAGTAAAGCAGGGTCGGGCCTGGTTAGTACTTGGATGGGAGACCGCCTGGGAATACCAGGTGCTGTAAGCTTTTCGAAGTGCTTCATTTGGCAGCTGATAGACTTCCCCGTGTCGCAGCTTCGCTGCCATTATTTTTTCTCGCCTTCAAGGGCATTGTTTCTCTGTCGGTGCTGTGTCGACGCCAGCTGAGCTGCGCTCGTTCCCTGGTGCTGCGCCTGTTTTAAAGAGCTGTTGGTGTGCCAAAAAAAAAAAAAAAAAAAAAAAAAAAAAAAGAAATGCCCGATCTCATCTGAACTCGGAAGTAAAGCAGGGTCGGGCCTGGTTAGTACTTGGATGGGAGACCGCCTGGGAATACCAGGTGCTGTAAGCTTTTCGAAGTGCTTCATTTGGCAGCTGATTTAAATAGCCAACGCTTGACATCCTCTTTCGCTTACGGCCATACCACCCTGGAAATGCCCGATCTCATCTGAACTCGGAAGTAAAGCAGGGTCGGGCCTGGTTAGTACTTGGATGGGAGACCGCCTGGGAATACCAGGTGCTGTAAGCTTTTCGAAGTGCTTCATTTGGCAGCTGATAGACTTCCCCGTGTCGCAGCTTCGCTGCCATTATTTTTTCTCGCCTTCAAGGGCATTGTTTCTCTGTCGGTGCTGTGTCGACGCCAGCTGAGCTGCGCTCGTTCCCTGGTGCTGCGCCTGTTTTAAAGAGCTGTTGGTGTGCCAAAAAAAAAAAAAAAAAAAAAAAAAAAAAAAGAAATGCCCGATCTCATCTGAACTCGGAAGTAAAGCAGGGTCGGGCCTGGTTAGTACTTGGATGGGAGACCGCCTGGGAATACCAGGTGCTGTAAGCTTTTCGAAGTGCTTCATTTGGCAGCTGATTTAAATAGCCAACGCTTGACATCCTCTTTCGCTTACGGCCATACCACCCTGGAAATGCCCGATCTCATCTGAACTCGGAAGTAAAGCAGGGTCGGGCCTGGTTAGTACTTGGATGGGAGACCGCCTGGGAATACCAGGTGCTGTAAGCTTTTCGAAGTGCTTCATTTGGCAGCTGATAGACTTCCCCGTGTCGCAGCTTCGCTGCCATTATTTTTTCTCGCCTTCAAGGGCATTGTTTCTCTGTCGGTGCTGTGTCGACGCCAGCTGAGCTGCGCTCGTTCCCTGGTGCTGCGCCTGTTTTAAAGAGCTGTTGGTGTGCCAAAAAAAAAAAAAAAAAAAAAAAAAAAAAAAGAAATGCCCGATCTCATCTGAACTCGGAAGTAAAGCAGGGTCGGGCCTGGTTAGTACTTGGATGGGAGACCGCCTGGGAATACCAGGTGCTGTAAGCTTTTCGAAGTGCTTCATTTGGCAGCTGATTTAAATAGCCAACGCTTGACATCCTCTTTCGCTTACGGCCATACCACCCTGGAAATGCCCGATCTCATCTGAACTCGGAAGTAAAGCAGGGTCGGGCCTGGTTAGTACTTGGATGGGAGACCGCCTGGGAATACCAGGTGCTGTAAGCTTTTCGAAGTGCTTCATTTGGCAGCTGATAGACTTCCCCGTGTCGCAGCTTCGCTGCCATTATTTTTTCTCGCCTTCAAGGGCATTGTTTCTCTGTCGGTGCTGTGTCGACGCCAGCTGAGCTGCGCTCGTTCCCTGGTGCTGCGCCTGTTTTAAAGAGCTGTTGGTGTGCCAAAAAAAAAAAAAAAAAAAAAAAAAAAAAAAGAAATGCCCGATCTCATCTGAACTCGGAAGTAAAGCAGGGTCGGGCCTGGTTAGTACTTGGATGGGAGACCGCCTGGGAATACCAGGTGCTGTAAGCTTTTCGAAGTGCTTCATTTGGCAGCTGATTTAAATAGCCAACGCTTGACATCCTCTTTCGCTTACGGCCATACCACCCTGGAAATGCCCGATCTCATCTGAACTCGGAAGTAAAGCAGGGTCGGGCCTGGTTAGTACTTGGATGGGAGACCGCCTGGGAATACCAGGTGCTGTAAGCTTTTCGAAGTGCTTCATTTGGCAGCTGATAGACTTCCCCGTGTCGCAGCTTCGCTGCCATTATTTTTTCTCGCCTTCAAGGGCATTGTTTCTCTGTCGGTGCTGTGTCGACGCCAGCTGAGCTGCGCTCGTTCCCTGGTGCTGCGCCTGTTTTAAAGAGCTGTTGGTGTGCCAAAAAAAAAAAAAAAAAAAAAAAAAAAAAAAGAAATGCCCGATCTCATCTGAACTCGGAAGTAAAGCAGGGTCGGGCCTGGTTAGTACTTGGATGGGAGACCGCCTGGGAATACCAGGTGCTGTAAGCTTTTCGAAGTGCTTCATTTGGCAGCTGATTTAAATAGCCAACGCTTGACATCCTCTTTCGCTTACGGCCATACCACCCTGGAAATGCCCGATCTCATCTGAACTCGGAAGTAAAGCAGGGTCGGGCCTGGTTAGTACTTGGATGGGAGACCGCCTGGGAATACCAGGTGCTGTAAGCTTTTCGAAGTGCTTCATTTGGCAGCTGATAGACTTCCCCGTGTCGCAGCTTCGCTGCCATTATTTTTTCTCGCCTTCAAGGGCATTGTTTCTCTGTCGGTGCTGTGTCGACGCCAGCTGAGCTGCGCTCGTTCCCTGGTGCTGCGCCTGTTTTAAAGAGCTGTTGGTGTGCCAAAAAAAAAAAAAAAAAAAAAAAAAAAAAAAGAAATGCCCGATCTCATCTGAACTCGGAAGTAAAGCAGGGTCGGGCCTGGTTAGTACTTGGATGGGAGACCGCCTGGGAATACCAGGTGCTGTAAGCTTTTCGAAGTGCTTCATTTGGCAGCTGATTTAAATAGCCAACGCTTGACATCCTCTTTCGCTTACGGCCATACCACCCTGGAAATGCCCGATCTCATCTGAACTCGGAAGTAAAGCAGGGTCGGGCCTGGTTAGTACTTGGATGGGAGACCGCCTGGGAATACCAGGTGCTGTAAGCTTTTCGAAGTGCTTCATTTGGCAGCTGATAGACTTCCCCGTGTCGCAGCTTCGCTGCCATTATTTTTTCTCGCCTTCAAGGGCATTGTTTCTCTGTCGGTGCTGTGTCGACGCCAGCTGAGCTGCGCTCGTTCCCTGGTGCTGCGCCTGTTTTAAAGAGCTGTTGGTGTGCCAAAAAAAAAAAAAAAAAAAAAAAAAAAAAAAGAAATGCCCGATCTCATCTGAACTCGGAAGTAAAGCAGGGTCGGGCCTGGTTAGTACTTGGATGGGAGACCGCCTGGGAATACCAGGTGCTGTAAGCTTTTCGAAGTGCTTCATTTGGCAGCTGATTTAAATAGCCAACGCTTGACATCCTCTTTCGCTTACGGCCATACCACCCTGGAAATGCCCGATCTCATCTGAACTCGGAAGTAAAGCAGGGTCGGGCCTGGTTAGTACTTGGATGGGAGACCGCCTGGGAATACCAGGTGCTGTAAGCTTTTCGAAGTGCTTCATTTGGCAGCTGATAGACTTCCCCGTGTCGCAGCTTCGCTGCCATTATTTTTTCTCGCCTTCAAGGGCATTGTTTCTCTGTCGGTGCTGTGTCGACGCCAGCTGAGCTGCGCTCGTTCCCTGGTGCTGCGCCTGTTTTAAAGAGCTGTTGGTGTGCCAAAAAAAAAAAAAAAAAAAAAAAAAAAAAAAGAAATGCCCGATCTCATCTGAACTCGGAAGTAAAGCAGGGTCGGGCCTGGTTAGTACTTGGATGGGAGACCGCCTGGGAATACCAGGTGCTGTAAGCTTTTCGAAGTGCTTCATTTGGCAGCTGATTTAAATAGCCAACGCTTGACATCCTCTTTCGCTTACGGCCATACCACCCTGGAAATGCCCGATCTCATCTGAACTCGGAAGTAAAGCAGGGTCGGGCCTGGTTAGTACTTGGATGGGAGACCGCCTGGGAATACCAGGTGCTGTAAGCTTTTCGAAGTGCTTCATTTGGCAGCTGATAGACTTCCCCGTGTCGCAGCTTCGCTGCCATTATTTTTTCTCGCCTTCAAGGGCATTGTTTCTCTGTCGGTGCTGTGTCGACGCCAGCTGAGCTGCGCTCGTTCCCTGGTGCTGCGCCTGTTTTAAAGAGCTGTTGGTGTGCCAAAAAAAAAAAAAAAAAAAAAAAAAAAAAAAGAAATGCCCGATCTCATCTGAACTCGGAAGTAAAGCAGGGTCGGGCCTGGTTAGTACTTGGATGGGAGACCGCCTGGGAATACCAGGTGCTGTAAGCTTTTCGAAGTGCTTCATTTGGCAGCTGATTTAAATAGCCAACGCTTGACATCCTCTTTCGCTTACGGCCATACCACCCTGGAAATGCCCGATCTCATCTGAACTCGGAAGTAAAGCAGGGTCGGGCCTGGTTAGTACTTGGATGGGAGACCGCCTGGGAATACCAGGTGCTGTAAGCTTTTCGAAGTGCTTCATTTGGCAGCTGATAGACTTCCCCGTGTCGCAGCTTCGCTGCCATTATTTTTTCTCGCCTTCAAGGGCATTGTTTCTCTGTCGGTGCTGTGTCGACGCCAGCTGAGCTGCGCTCGTTCCCTGGTGCTGCGCCTGTTTTAAAGAGCTGTTGGTGTGCCAAAAAAAAAAAAAAAAAAAAAAAAAAAAAAAGAAATGCCCGATCTCATCTGAACTCGGAAGTAAAGCAGGGTCGGGCCTGGTTAGTACTTGGATGGGAGACCGCCTGGGAATACCAGGTGCTGTAAGCTTTTCGAAGTGCTTCATTTGGCAGCTGATTTAAATAGCCAACGCTTGACATCCTCTTTCGCTTACGGCCATACCACCCTGGAAATGCCCGATCTCATCTGAACTCGGAAGTAAAGCAGGGTCGGGCCTGGTTAGTACTTGGATGGGAGACCGCCTGGGAATACCAGGTGCTGTAAGCTTTTCGAAGTGCTTCATTTGGCAGCTGATAGACTTCCCCGTGTCGCAGCTTCGCTGCCATTATTTTTTCTCGCCTTCAAGGGCATTGTTTCTCTGTCGGTGCTGTGTCGACGCCAGCTGAGCTGCGCTCGTTCCCTGGTGCTGCGCCTGTTTTAAAGAGCTGTTGGTGTGCCAAAAAAAAAAAAAAAAAAAAAAAAAAAAAAAGAAATGCCCGATCTCATCTGAACTCGGAAGTAAAGCAGGGTCGGGCCTGGTTAGTACTTGGATGGGAGACCGCCTGGGAATACCAGGTGCTGTAAGCTTTTCGAAGTGCTTCATTTGGCAGCTGATTTAAATAGCCAACGCTTGACATCCTCTTTCGCTTACGGCCATACCACCCTGGAAATGCCCGATCTCATCTGAACTCGGAAGTAAAGCAGGGTCGGGCCTGGTTAGTACTTGGATGGGAGACCGCCTGGGAATACCAGGTGCTGTAAGCTTTTCGAAGTGCTTCATTTGGCAGCTGATAGACTTCCCCGTGTCGCAGCTTCGCTGCCATTATTTTTTCTCGCCTTCAAGGGCATTGTTTCTCTGTCGGTGCTGTGTCGACGCCAGCTGAGCTGCGCTCGTTCCCTGGTGCTGCGCCTGTTTTAAAGAGCTGTTGGTGTGCCAAAAAAAAAAAAAAAAAAAAAAAAAAAAAAAGAAATGCCCGATCTCATCTGAACTCGGAAGTAAAGCAGGGTCGGGCCTGGTTAGTACTTGGATGGGAGACCGCCTGGGAATACCAGGTGCTGTAAGCTTTTCGAAGTGCTTCATTTGGCAGCTGATTTAAATAGCCAACGCTTGACATCCTCTTTCGCTTACGGCCATACCACCCTGGAAATGCCCGATCTCATCTGAACTCGGAAGTAAAGCAGGGTCGGGCCTGGTTAGTACTTGGATGGGAGACCGCCTGGGAATACCAGGTGCTGTAAGCTTTTCGAAGTGCTTCATTTGGCAGCTGATAGACTTCCCCGTGTCGCAGCTTCGCTGCCATTATTTTTTCTCGCCTTCAAGGGCATTGTTTCTCTGTCGGTGCTGTGTCGACGCCAGCTGAGCTGCGCTCGTTCCCTGGTGCTGCGCCTGTTTTAAAGAGCTGTTGGTGTGCCAAAAAAAAAAAAAAAAAAAAAAAAAAAAAAAGAAATGCCCGATCTCATCTGAACTCGGAAGTAAAGCAGGGTCGGGCCTGGTTAGTACTTGGATGGGAGACCGCCTGGGAATACCAGGTGCTGTAAGCTTTTCGAAGTGCTTCATTTGGCAGCTGATTTAAATAGCCAACGCTTGACATCCTCTTTCGCTTACGGCCATACCACCCTGGAAATGCCCGATCTCATCTGAACTCGGAAGTAAAGCAGGGTCGGGCCTGGTTAGTACTTGGATGGGAGACCGCCTGGGAATACCAGGTGCTGTAAGCTTTTCGAAGTGCTTCATTTGGCAGCTGATAGACTTCCCCGTGTCGCAGCTTCGCTGCCATTATTTTTTCTCGCCTTCAAGGGCATTGTTTCTCTGTCGGTGCTGTGTCGACGCCAGCTGAGCTGCGCTCGTTCCCTGGTGCTGCGCCTGTTTTAAAGAGCTGTTGGTGTGCCAAAAAAAAAAAAAAAAAAAAAAAAAAAAAAAGAAATGCCCGATCTCATCTGAACTCGGAAGTAAAGCAGGGTCGGGCCTGGTTAGTACTTGGATGGGAGACCGCCTGGGAATACCAGGTGCTGTAAGCTTTTCGAAGTGCTTCATTTGGCAGCTGATTTAAATAGCCAACGCTTGACATCCTCTTTCGCTTACGGCCATACCACCCTGGAAATGCCCGATCTCATCTGAACTCGGAAGTAAAGCAGGGTCGGGCCTGGTTAGTACTTGGATGGGAGACCGCCTGGGAATACCAGGTGCTGTAAGCTTTTCGAAGTGCTTCATTTGGCAGCTGATAGACTTCCCCGTGTCGCAGCTTCGCTGCCATTATTTTTTCTCGCCTTCAAGGGCATTGTTTCTCTGTCGGTGCTGTGTCGACGCCAGCTGAGCTGCGCTCGTTCCCTGGTGCTGCGCCTGTTTTAAAGAGCTGTTGGTGTGCCAAAAAAAAAAAAAAAAAAAAAAAAAAAAAAAGAAATGCCCGATCTCATCTGAACTCGGAAGTAAAGCAGGGTCGGGCCTGGTTAGTACTTGGATGGGAGACCGCCTGGGAATACCAGGTGCTGTAAGCTTTTCGAAGTGCTTCATTTGGCAGCTGATTTAAATAGCCAACGCTTGACATCCTCTTTCGCTTACGGCCATACCACCCTGGAAATGCCCGATCTCATCTGAACTCGGAAGTAAAGCAGGGTCGGGCCTGGTTAGTACTTGGATGGGAGACCGCCTGGGAATACCAGGTGCTGTAAGCTTTTCGAAGTGCTTCATTTGGCAGCTGATAGACTTCCCCGTGTCGCAGCTTCGCTGCCATTATTTTTTCTCGCCTTCAAGGGCATTGTTTCTCTGTCGGTGCTGTGTCGACGCCAGCTGAGCTGCGCTCGTTCCCTGGTGCTGCGCCTGTTTTAAAGAGCTGTTGGTGTGCCAAAAAAAAAAAAAAAAAAAAAAAAAAAAAAAGAAATGCCCGATCTCATCTGAACTCGGAAGTAAAGCAGGGTCGGGCCTGGTTAGTACTTGGATGGGAGACCGCCTGGGAATACCAGGTGCTGTAAGCTTTTCGAAGTGCTTCATTTGGCAGCTGATTTAAATAGCCAACGCTTGACATCCTCTTTCGCTTACGGCCATACCACCCTGGAAATGCCCGATCTCATCTGAACTCGGAAGTAAAGCAGGGTCGGGCCTGGTTAGTACTTGGATGGGAGACCGCCTGGGAATACCAGGTGCTGTAAGCTTTTCGAAGTGCTTCATTTGGCAGCTGATAGACTTCCCCGTGTCGCAGCTTCGCTGCCATTATTTTTTCTCGCCTTCAAGGGCATTGTTTCTCTGTCGGTGCTGTGTCGACGCCAGCTGAGCTGCGCTCGTTCCCTGGTGCTGCGCCTGTTTTAAAGAGCTGTTGGTGTGCCAAAAAAAAAAAAAAAAAAAAAAAAAAAAAAAGAAATGCCCGATCTCATCTGAACTCGGAAGTAAAGCAGGGTCGGGCCTGGTTAGTACTTGGATGGGAGACCGCCTGGGAATACCAGGTGCTGTAAGCTTTTCGAAGTGCTTCATTTGGCAGCTGATTTAAATAGCCAACGCTTGACATCCTCTTTCGCTTACGGCCATACCACCCTGGAAATGCCCGATCTCATCTGAACTCGGAAGTAAAGCAGGGTCGGGCCTGGTTAGTACTTGGATGGGAGACCGCCTGGGAATACCAGGTGCTGTAAGCTTTTCGAAGTGCTTCATTTGGCAGCTGATAGACTTCCCCGTGTCGCAGCTTCGCTGCCATTATTTTTTCTCGCCTTCAAGGGCATTGTTTCTCTGTCGGTGCTGTGTCGACGCCAGCTGAGCTGCGCTCGTTCCCTGGTGCTGCGCCTGTTTTAAAGAGCTGTTGGTGTGCCAAAAAAAAAAAAAAAAAAAAAAAAAAAAAAAGAAATGCCCGATCTCATCTGAACTCGGAAGTAAAGCAGGGTCGGGCCTGGTTAGTACTTGGATGGGAGACCGCCTGGGAATACCAGGTGCTGTAAGCTTTTCGAAGTGCTTCATTTGGCAGCTGATTTAAATAGCCAACGCTTGACATCCTCTTTCGCTTACGGCCATACCACCCTGGAAATGCCCGATCTCATCTGAACTCGGAAGTAAAGCAGGGTCGGGCCTGGTTAGTACTTGGATGGGAGACCGCCTGGGAATACCAGGTGCTGTAAGCTTTTCGAAGTGCTTCATTTGGCAGCTGATAGACTTCCCCGTGTCGCAGCTTCGCTGCCATTATTTTTTCTCGCCTTCAAGGGCATTGTTTCTCTGTCGGTGCTGTGTCGACGCCAGCTGAGCTGCGCTCGTTCCCTGGTGCTGCGCCTGTTTTAAAGAGCTGTTGGTGTGCCAAAAAAAAAAAAAAAAAAAAAAAAAAAAAAAGAAATGCCCGATCTCATCTGAACTCGGAAGTAAAGCAGGGTCGGGCCTGGTTAGTACTTGGATGGGAGACCGCCTGGGAATACCAGGTGCTGTAAGCTTTTCGAAGTGCTTCATTTGGCAGCTGATTTAAATAGCCAACGCTTGACATCCTCTTTCGCTTACGGCCATACCACCCTGGAAATGCCCGATCTCATCTGAACTCGGAAGTAAAGCAGGGTCGGGCCTGGTTAGTACTTGGATGGGAGACCGCCTGGGAATACCAGGTGCTGTAAGCTTTTCGAAGTGCTTCATTTGGCAGCTGATAGACTTCCCCGTGTCGCAGCTTCGCTGCCATTATTTTTTCTCGCCTTCAAGGGCATTGTTTCTCTGTCGGTGCTGTGTCGACGCCAGCTGAGCTGCGCTCGTTCCCTGGTGCTGCGCCTGTTTTAAAGAGCTGTTGGTGTGCCAAAAAAAAAAAAAAAAAAAAAAAAAAAAAAAGAAATGCCCGATCTCATCTGAACTCGGAAGTAAAGCAGGGTCGGGCCTGGTTAGTACTTGGATGGGAGACCGCCTGGGAATACCAGGTGCTGTAAGCTTTTCGAAGTGCTTCATTTGGCAGCTGATTTAAATAGCCAACGCTTGACATCCTCTTTCGCTTACGGCCATACCACCCTGGAAATGCCCGATCTCATCTGAACTCGGAAGTAAAGCAGGGTCGGGCCTGGTTAGTACTTGGATGGGAGACCGCCTGGGAATACCAGGTGCTGTAAGCTTTTCGAAGTGCTTCATTTGGCAGCTGATAGACTTCCCCGTGTCGCAGCTTCGCTGCCATTATTTTTTCTCGCCTTCAAGGGCATTGTTTCTCTGTCGGTGCTGTGTCGACGCCAGCTGAGCTGCGCTCGTTCCCTGGTGCTGCGCCTGTTTTAAAGAGCTGTTGGTGTGCCAAAAAAAAAAAAAAAAAAAAAAAAAAAAAAAGAAATGCCCGATCTCATCTGAACTCGGAAGTAAAGCAGGGTCGGGCCTGGTTAGTACTTGGATGGGAGACCGCCTGGGAATACCAGGTGCTGTAAGCTTTTCGAAGTGCTTCATTTGGCAGCTGATTTAAATAGCCAACGCTTGACATCCTCTTTCGCTTACGGCCATACCACCCTGGAAATGCCCGATCTCATCTGAACTCGGAAGTAAAGCAGGGTCGGGCCTGGTTAGTACTTGGATGGGAGACCGCCTGGGAATACCAGGTGCTGTAAGCTTTTCGAAGTGCTTCATTTGGCAGCTGATAGACTTCCCCGTGTCGCAGCTTCGCTGCCATTATTTTTTCTCGCCTTCAAGGGCATTGTTTCTCTGTCGGTGCTGTGTCGACGCCAGCTGAGCTGCGCTCGTTCCCTGGTGCTGCGCCTGTTTTAAAGAGCTGTTGGTGTGCCAAAAAAAAAAAAAAAAAAAAAAAAAAAAAAAGAAATGCCCGATCTCATCTGAACTCGGAAGTAAAGCAGGGTCGGGCCTGGTTAGTACTTGGATGGGAGACCGCCTGGGAATACCAGGTGCTGTAAGCTTTTCGAAGTGCTTCATTTGGCAGCTGATTTAAATAGCCAACGCTTGACATCCTCTTTCGCTTACGGCCATACCACCCTGGAAATGCCCGATCTCATCTGAACTCGGAAGTAAAGCAGGGTCGGGCCTGGTTAGTACTTGGATGGGAGACCGCCTGGGAATACCAGGTGCTGTAAGCTTTTCGAAGTGCTTCATTTGGCAGCTGATAGACTTCCCCGTGTCGCAGCTTCGCTGCCATTATTTTTTCTCGCCTTCAAGGGCATTGTTTCTCTGTCGGTGCTGTGTCGACGCCAGCTGAGCTGCGCTCGTTCCCTGGTGCTGCGCCTGTTTTAAAGAGCTGTTGGTGTGCCAAAAAAAAAAAAAAAAAAAAAAAAAAAAAAAGAAATGCCCGATCTCATCTGAACTCGGAAGTAAAGCAGGGTCGGGCCTGGTTAGTACTTGGATGGGAGACCGCCTGGGAATACCAGGTGCTGTAAGCTTTTCGAAGTGCTTCATTTGGCAGCTGATTTAAATAGCCAACGCTTGACATCCTCTTTCGCTTACGGCCATACCACCCTGGAAATGCCCGATCTCATCTGAACTCGGAAGTAAAGCAGGGTCGGGCCTGGTTAGTACTTGGATGGGAGACCGCCTGGGAATACCAGGTGCTGTAAGCTTTTCGAAGTGCTTCATTTGGCAGCTGATAGACTTCCCCGTGTCGCAGCTTCGCTGCCATTATTTTTTCTCGCCTTCAAGGGCATTGTTTCTCTGTCGGTGCTGTGTCGACGCCAGCTGAGCTGCGCTCGTTCCCTGGTGCTGCGCCTGTTTTAAAGAGCTGTTGGTGTGCCAAAAAAAAAAAAAAAAAAAAAAAAAAAAAAAGAAATGCCCGATCTCATCTGAACTCGGAAGTAAAGCAGGGTCGGGCCTGGTTAGTACTTGGATGGGAGACCGCCTGGGAATACCAGGTGCTGTAAGCTTTTCGAAGTGCTTCATTTGGCAGCTGATTTAAATAGCCAACGCTTGACATCCTCTTTCGCTTACGGCCATACCACCCTGGAAATGCCCGATCTCATCTGAACTCGGAAGTAAAGCAGGGTCGGGCCTGGTTAGTACTTGGATGGGAGACCGCCTGGGAATACCAGGTGCTGTAAGCTTTTCGAAGTGCTTCATTTGGCAGCTGATAGACTTCCCCGTGTCGCAGCTTCGCTGCCATTATTTTTTCTCGCCTTCAAGGGCATTGTTTCTCTGTCGGTGCTGTGTCGACGCCAGCTGAGCTGCGCTCGTTCCCTGGTGCTGCGCCTGTTTTAAAGAGCTGTTGGTGTGCCAAAAAAAAAAAAAAAAAAAAAAAAAAAAAAAGAAATGCCCGATCTCATCTGAACTCGGAAGTAAAGCAGGGTCGGGCCTGGTTAGTACTTGGATGGGAGACCGCCTGGGAATACCAGGTGCTGTAAGCTTTTCGAAGTGCTTCATTTGGCAGCTGATTTAAATAGCCAACGCTTGACATCCTCTTTCGCTTACGGCCATACCACCCTGGAAATGCCCGATCTCATCTGAACTCGGAAGTAAAGCAGGGTCGGGCCTGGTTAGTACTTGGATGGGAGACCGCCTGGGAATACCAGGTGCTGTAAGCTTTTCGAAGTGCTTCATTTGGCAGCTGATAGACTTCCCCGTGTCGCAGCTTCGCTGCCATTATTTTTTCTCGCCTTCAAGGGCATTGTTTCTCTGTCGGTGCTGTGTCGACGCCAGCTGAGCTGCGCTCGTTCCCTGGTGCTGCGCCTGTTTTAAAGAGCTGTTGGTGTGCCAAAAAAAAAAAAAAAAAAAAAAAAAAAAAAAGAAATGCCCGATCTCATCTGAACTCGGAAGTAAAGCAGGGTCGGGCCTGGTTAGTACTTGGATGGGAGACCGCCTGGGAATACCAGGTGCTGTAAGCTTTTCGAAGTGCTTCATTTGGCAGCTGATTTAAATAGCCAACGCTTGACATCCTCTTTCGCTTACGGCCATACCACCCTGGAAATGCCCGATCTCATCTGAACTCGGAAGTAAAGCAGGGTCGGGCCTGGTTAGTACTTGGATGGGAGACCGCCTGGGAATACCAGGTGCTGTAAGCTTTTCGAAGTGCTTCATTTGGCAGCTGATAGACTTCCCCGTGTCGCAGCTTCGCTGCCATTATTTTTTCTCGCCTTCAAGGGCATTGTTTCTCTGTCGGTGCTGTGTCGACGCCAGCTGAGCTGCGCTCGTTCCCTGGTGCTGCGCCTGTTTTAAAGAGCTGTTGGTGTGCCAAAAAAAAAAAAAAAAAAAAAAAAAAAAAAAGAAATGCCCGATCTCATCTGAACTCGGAAGTAAAGCAGGGTCGGGCCTGGTTAGTACTTGGATGGGAGACCGCCTGGGAATACCAGGTGCTGTAAGCTTTTCGAAGTGCTTCATTTGGCAGCTGATTTAAATAGCCAACGCTTGACATCCTCTTTCGCTTACGGCCATACCACCCTGGAAATGCCCGATCTCATCTGAACTCGGAAGTAAAGCAGGGTCGGGCCTGGTTAGTACTTGGATGGGAGACCGCCTGGGAATACCAGGTGCTGTAAGCTTTTCGAAGTGCTTCATTTGGCAGCTGATAGACTTCCCCGTGTCGCAGCTTCGCTGCCATTATTTTTTCTCGCCTTCAAGGGCATTGTTTCTCTGTCGGTGCTGTGTCGACGCCAGCTGAGCTGCGCTCGTTCCCTGGTGCTGCGCCTGTTTTAAAGAGCTGTTGGTGTGCCAAAAAAAAAAAAAAAAAAAAAAAAAAAAAAAGAAATGCCCGATCTCATCTGAACTCGGAAGTAAAGCAGGGTCGGGCCTGGTTAGTACTTGGATGGGAGACCGCCTGGGAATACCAGGTGCTGTAAGCTTTTCGAAGTGCTTCATTTGGCAGCTGATTTAAATAGCCAACGCTTGACATCCTCTTTCGCTTACGGCCATACCACCCTGGAAATGCCCGATCTCATCTGAACTCGGAAGTAAAGCAGGGTCGGGCCTGGTTAGTACTTGGATGGGAGACCGCCTGGGAATACCAGGTGCTGTAAGCTTTTCGAAGTGCTTCATTTGGCAGCTGATAGACTTCCCCGTGTCGCAGCTTCGCTGCCATTATTTTTTCTCGCCTTCAAGGGCATTGTTTCTCTGTCGGTGCTGTGTCGACGCCAGCTGAGCTGCGCTCGTTCCCTGGTGCTGCGCCTGTTTTAAAGAGCTGTTGGTGTGCCAAAAAAAAAAAAAAAAAAAAAAAAAAAAAAAGAAATGCCCGATCTCATCTGAACTCGGAAGTAAAGCAGGGTCGGGCCTGGTTAGTACTTGGATGGGAGACCGCCTGGGAATACCAGGTGCTGTAAGCTTTTCGAAGTGCTTCATTTGGCAGCTGATTTAAATAGCCAACGCTTGACATCCTCTTTCGCTTACGGCCATACCACCCTGGAAATGCCCGATCTCATCTGAACTCGGAAGTAAAGCAGGGTCGGGCCTGGTTAGTACTTGGATGGGAGACCGCCTGGGAATACCAGGTGCTGTAAGCTTTTCGAAGTGCTTCATTTGGCAGCTGATAGACTTCCCCGTGTCGCAGCTTCGCTGCCATTATTTTTTCTCGCCTTCAAGGGCATTGTTTCTCTGTCGGTGCTGTGTCGACGCCAGCTGAGCTGCGCTCGTTCCCTGGTGCTGCGCCTGTTTTAAAGAGCTGTTGGTGTGCCAAAAAAAAAAAAAAAAAAAAAAAAAAAAAAAGAAATGCCCGATCTCATCTGAACTCGGAAGTAAAGCAGGGTCGGGCCTGGTTAGTACTTGGATGGGAGACCGCCTGGGAATACCAGGTGCTGTAAGCTTTTCGAAGTGCTTCATTTGGCAGCTGATTTAAATAGCCAACGCTTGACATCCTCTTTCGCTTACGGCCATACCACCCTGGAAATGCCCGATCTCATCTGAACTCGGAAGTAAAGCAGGGTCGGGCCTGGTTAGTACTTGGATGGGAGACCGCCTGGGAATACCAGGTGCTGTAAGCTTTTCGAAGTGCTTCATTTGGCAGCTGATAGACTTCCCCGTGTCGCAGCTTCGCTGCCATTATTTTTTCTCGCCTTCAAGGGCATTGTTTCTCTGTCGGTGCTGTGTCGACGCCAGCTGAGCTGCGCTCGTTCCCTGGTGCTGCGCCTGTTTTAAAGAGCTGTTGGTGTGCCAAAAAAAAAAAAAAAAAAAAAAAAAAAAAAAGAAATGCCCGATCTCATCTGAACTCGGAAGTAAAGCAGGGTCGGGCCTGGTTAGTACTTGGATGGGAGACCGCCTGGGAATACCAGGTGCTGTAAGCTTTTCGAAGTGCTTCATTTGGCAGCTGATTTAAATAGCCAACGCTTGACATCCTCTTTCGCTTACGGCCATACCACCCTGGAAATGCCCGATCTCATCTGAACTCGGAAGTAAAGCAGGGTCGGGCCTGGTTAGTACTTGGATGGGAGACCGCCTGGGAATACCAGGTGCTGTAAGCTTTTCGAAGTGCTTCATTTGGCAGCTGATAGACTTCCCCGTGTCGCAGCTTCGCTGCCATTATTTTTTCTCGCCTTCAAGGGCATTGTTTCTCTGTCGGTGCTGTGTCGACGCCAGCTGAGCTGCGCTCGTTCCCTGGTGCTGCGCCTGTTTTAAAGAGCTGTTGGTGTGCCAAAAAAAAAAAAAAAAAAAAAAAAAAAAAAAGAAATGCCCGATCTCATCTGAACTCGGAAGTAAAGCAGGGTCGGGCCTGGTTAGTACTTGGATGGGAGACCGCCTGGGAATACCAGGTGCTGTAAGCTTTTCGAAGTGCTTCATTTGGCAGCTGATTTAAATAGCCAACGCTTGACATCCTCTTTCGCTTACGGCCATACCACCCTGGAAATGCCCGATCTCATCTGAACTCGGAAGTAAAGCAGGGTCGGGCCTGGTTAGTACTTGGATGGGAGACCGCCTGGGAATACCAGGTGCTGTAAGCTTTTCGAAGTGCTTCATTTGGCAGCTGATAGACTTCCCCGTGTCGCAGCTTCGCTGCCATTATTTTTTCTCGCCTTCAAGGGCATTGTTTCTCTGTCGGTGCTGTGTCGACGCCAGCTGAGCTGCGCTCGTTCCCTGGTGCTGCGCCTGTTTTAAAGAGCTGTTGGTGTGCCAAAAAARAAAAAAAAAAAAAAAAAAAAAAAAGAATGCCCGATCTCATCTGAACTCGGAAGTAAAGCAGGGTCGGGCCTGGTTAGTACTTGGATGGGAGACCGCCTGGGAATACCAGGTGCTGTAAGCTTTTCGAAGTGCTTCATTTGGCAGCTGATTTAAATAGCCAACGCTTGACATCCTCTTTCGCTTACGGCCATACCACCCTGGAAATGCCCGATCTCATCTGAACTCGGAAGTAAAGCAGGGTCGGGCCTGGTTAGTACTTGGATGGGAGACCGCCTGGGAATACCAGGTGCTGTAAGCTTTTCGAAGTGCTTCATTTGGCAGCTGATAGACTTCCCCGTGTCGCAGCTTCGCTGCCATTATTTTTTCTCGCCTTCAAGGGCATTGTTTCTCTGTCGGTGCTGTGTCGACGCCAGCTGAGCTGCGCTCGTTCCCTGGTGCTGCGCCTGTTTTAAAGAGCTGTTGGTGTGCCAAAAAAAAAAAAAAAAAAAAAAAAAAAAAAAGAAATGCCCGATCTCATCTGAACTCGGAAGTAAAGCAGGGTCGGGCCTGGTTAGTACTTGGATGGGAGACCGCCTGGGAATACCAGGTGCTGTAAGCTTTTCGAAGTGCTTCATTTGGCAGCTGATTTAAATAGCCAACGCTTGACATCCTCTTTCGCTTACGGCCATACCACCCTGGAAATGCCCGATCTCATCTGAACTCGGAAGTAAAGCAGGGTCGGGCCTGGTTAGTACTTGGATGGGAGACCGCCTGGGAATACCAGGTGCTGTAAGCTTTTCGAAGTGCTTCATTTGGCAGCTGATAGACTTCCCCGTGTCGCAGCTTCGCTGCCATTATTTTTTCTCGCCTTCAAGGGCATTGTTTCTCTGTCGGTGCTGTGTCGACGCCAGCTGAGCTGCGCTCGTTCCCTGGTGCTGCGCCTGTTTTAAAGAGCTGTTGGTGTGCCAAAAAAAAAAAAAAAAAAAAAAAAAAAAAAAGAAATGCCCGATCTCATCTGAACTCGGAAGTAAAGCAGGGTCGGGCCTGGTTAGTACTTGGATGGGAGACCGCCTGGGAATACCAGGTGCTGTAAGCTTTTCGAAGTGCTTCATTTGGCAGCTGATTTAAATAGCCAACGCTTGACATCCTCTTTCGCTTACGGCCATACCACCCTGGAAATGCCCGATCTCATCTGAACTCGGAAGTAAAGCAGGGTCGGGCCTGGTTAGTACTTGGATGGGAGACCGCCTGGGAATACCAGGTGCTGTAAGCTTTTCGAAGTGCTTCATTTGGCAGCTGATAGACTTCCCCGTGTCGCAGCTTCGCTGCCATTATTTTTTCTCGCCTTCAAGGGCATTGTTTCTCTGTCGGTGCTGTGTCGACGCCAGCTGAGCTGCGCTCGTTCCCTGGTGCTGCGCCTGTTTTAAAGAGCTGTTGGTGTGCCAAAAAAAAAAAAAAAAAAAAAAAAAAAAAAAGAAATGCCCGATCTCATCTGAACTCGGAAGTAAAGCAGGGTCGGGCCTGGTTAGTACTTGGATGGGAGACCGCCTGGGAATACCAGGTGCTGTAAGCTTTTCGAAGTGCTTCATTTGGCAGCTGATTTAAATAGCCAACGCTTGACATCCTCTTTCGCTTACGGCCATACCACCCTGGAAATGCCCGATCTCATCTGAACTCGGAAGTAAAGCAGGGTCGGGCCTGGTTAGTACTTGGATGGGAGACCGCCTGGGAATACCAGGTGCTGTAAGCTTTTCGAAGTGCTTCATTTGGCAGCTGATAGACTTCCCCGTGTCGCAGCTTCGCTGCCATTATTTTTTCTCGCCTTCAAGGGCATTGTTTCTCTGTCGGTGCTGTGTCGACGCCAGCTGAGCTGCGCTCGTTCCCTGGTGCTGCGCCTGTTTTAAAGAGCTGTTGGTGTGCCAAAAAAAAAAAAAAAAAAAAAAAAAAAAAAAGAAATGCCCGATCTCATCTGAACTCGGAAGTAAAGCAGGGTCGGGCCTGGTTAGTACTTGGATGGGAGACCGCCTGGGAATACCAGGTGCTGTAAGCTTTTCGAAGTGCTTCATTTGGCAGCTGATTTAAATAGCCAACGCTTGACATCCTCTTTCGCTTACGGCCATACCACCCTGGAAATGCCCGATCTCATCTGAACTCGGAAGTAAAGCAGGGTCGGGCCTGGTTAGTACTTGGATGGGAGACCGCCTGGGAATACCAGGTGCTGTAAGCTTTTCGAAGTGCTTCATTTGGCAGCTGATAGACTTCCCCGTGTCGCAGCTTCGCTGCCATTATTTTTTCTCGCCTTCAAGGGCATTGTTTCTCTGTCGGTGCTGTGTCGACGCCAGCTGAGCTGCGCTCGTTCCCTGGTGCTGCGCCTGTTTTAAAGAGCTGTTGGTGTGCCAAAAAAAAAAAAAAAAAAAAAAAAAAAAAAAGAAATGCCCGATCTCATCTGAACTCGGAAGTAAAGCAGGGTCGGGCCTGGTTAGTACTTGGATGGGAGACCGCCTGGGAATACCAGGTGCTGTAAGCTTTTCGAAGTGCTTCATTTGGCAGCTGATTTAAATAGCCAACGCTTGACATCCTCTTTCGCTTACGGCCATACCACCCTGGAAATGCCCGATCTCATCTGAACTCGGAAGTAAAGCAGGGTCGGGCCTGGTTAGTACTTGGATGGGAGACCGCCTGGGAATACCAGGTGCTGTAAGCTTTTCGAAGTGCTTCATTTGGCAGCTGATAGACTTCCCCGTGTCGCAGCTTCGCTGCCATTATTTTTTCTCGCCTTCAAGGGCATTGTTTCTCTGTCGGTGCTGTGTCGACGCCAGCTGAGCTGCGCTCGTTCCCTGGTGCTGCGCCTGTTTTAAAGAGCTGTTGGTGTGCCAAAAAAAAAAAAAAAAAAAAAAAAAAAAAAAGAAATGCCCGATCTCATCTGAACTCGGAAGTAAAGCAGGGTCGGGCCTGGTTAGTACTTGGATGGGAGACCGCCTGGGAATACCAGGTGCTGTAAGCTTTTCGAAGTGCTTCATTTGGCAGCTGATTTAAATAGCCAACGCTTGACATCCTCTTTCGCTTACGGCCATACCACCCTGGAAATGCCCGATCTCATCTGAACTCGGAAGTAAAGCAGGGTCGGGCCTGGTTAGTACTTGGATGGGAGACCGCCTGGGAATACCAGGTGCTGTAAGCTTTTCGAAGTGCTTCATTTGGCAGCTGATAGACTTCCCCGTGTCGCAGCTTCGCTGCCATTATTTTTTCTCGCCTTCAAGGGCATTGTTTCTCTGTCGGTGCTGTGTCGACGCCAGCTGAGCTGCGCTCGTTCCCTGGTGCTGCGCCTGTTTTAAAGAGCTGTTGGTGTGCCAAAAAAAAAAAAAAAAAAAAAAAAAAAAAAAGAAATGCCCGATCTCATCTGAACTCGGAAGTAAAGCAGGGTCGGGCCTGGTTAGTACTTGGATGGGAGACCGCCTGGGAATACCAGGTGCTGTAAGCTTTTCGAAGTGCTTCATTTGGCAGCTGATTTAAATAGCCAACGCTTGACATCCTCTTTCGCTTACGGCCATACCACCCTGGAAATGCCCGATCTCATCTGAACTCGGAAGTAAAGCAGGGTCGGGCCTGGTTAGTACTTGGATGGGAGACCGCCTGGGAATACCAGGTGCTGTAAGCTTTTCGAAGTGCTTCATTTGGCAGCTGATAGACTTCCCCGTGTCGCAGCTTCGCTGCCATTATTTTTTCTCGCCTTCAAGGGCATTGTTTCTCTGTCGGTGCTGTGTCGACGCCAGCTGAGCTGCGCTCGTTCCCTGGTGCTGCGCCTGTTTTAAAGAGCTGTTGGTGTGCCAAAAAAAAAAAAAAAAAAAAAAAAAAAAAAAGAAATGCCCGATCTCATCTGAACTCGGAAGTAAAGCAGGGTCGGGCCTGGTTAGTACTTGGATGGGAGACCGCCTGGGAATACCAGGTGCTGTAAGCTTTTCGAAGTGCTTCATTTGGCAGCTGATTTAAATAGCCAACGCTTGACATCCTCTTTCGCTTACGGCCATACCACCCTGGAAATGCCCGATCTCATCTGAACTCGGAAGTAAAGCAGGGTCGGGCCTGGTTAGTACTTGGATGGGAGACCGCCTGGGAATACCAGGTGCTGTAAGCTTTTCGAAGTGCTTCATTTGGCAGCTGATAGACTTCCCCGTGTCGCAGCTTCGCTGCCATTATTTTTTCTCGCCTTCAAGGGCATTGTTTCTCTGTCGGTGCTGTGTCGACGCCAGCTGAGCTGCGCTCGTTCCCTGGTGCTGCGCCTGTTTTAAAGAGCTGTTGGTGTGCCAAAAAAAAAAAAAAAAAAAAAAAAAAAAAAAGAAATGCCCGATCTCATCTGAACTCGGAAGTAAAGCAGGGTCGGGCCTGGTTAGTACTTGGATGGGAGACCGCCTGGGAATACCAGGTGCTGTAAGCTTTTCGAAGTGCTTCATTTGGCAGCTGATTTAAATAGCCAACGCTTGACATCCTCTTTCGCTTACGGCCATACCACCCTGGAAATGCCCGATCTCATCTGAACTCGGAAGTAAAGCAGGGTCGGGCCTGGTTAGTACTTGGATGGGAGACCGCCTGGGAATACCAGGTGCTGTAAGCTTTTCGAAGTGCTTCATTTGGCAGCTGATAGACTTCCCCGTGTCGCAGCTTCGCTGCCATTATTTTTTCTCGCCTTCAAGGGCATTGTTTCTCTGTCGGTGCTGTGTCGACGCCAGCTGAGCTGCGCTCGTTCCCTGGTGCTGCGCCTGTTTTAAAGAGCTGTTGGTGTGCCAAAAAAAAAAAAAAAAAAAAAAAAAAAAAAAGAAATGCCCGATCTCATCTGAACTCGGAAGTAAAGCAGGGTCGGGCCTGGTTAGTACTTGGATGGGAGACCGCCTGGGAATACCAGGTGCTGTAAGCTTTTCGAAGTGCTTCATTTGGCAGCTGATTTAAATAGCCAACGCTTGACATCCTCTTTCGCTTACGGCCATACCACCCTGGAAATGCCCGATCTCATCTGAACTCGGAAGTAAAGCAGGGTCGGGCCTGGTTAGTACTTGGATGGGAGACCGCCTGGGAATACCAGGTGCTGTAAGCTTTTCGAAGTGCTTCATTTGGCAGCTGATAGACTTCCCCGTGTCGCAGCTTCGCTGCCATTATTTTTTCTCGCCTTCAAGGGCATTGTTTCTCTGTCGGTGCTGTGTCGACGCCAGCTGAGCTGCGCTCGTTCCCTGGTGCTGCGCCTGTTTTAAAGAGCTGTTGGTGTGCCAAAAAAAAAAAAAAAAAAAAAAAAAAAAAAAGAAATGCCCGATCTCATCTGAACTCGGAAGTAAAGCAGGGTCGGGCCTGGTTAGTACTTGGATGGGAGACCGCCTGGGAATACCAGGTGCTGTAAGCTTTTCGAAGTGCTTCATTTGGCAGCTGATTTAAATAGCCAACGCTTGACATCCTCTTTCGCTTACGGCCATACCACCCTGGAAATGCCCGATCTCATCTGAACTCGGAAGTAAAGCAGGGTCGGGCCTGGTTAGTACTTGGATGGGAGACCGCCTGGGAATACCAGGTGCTGTAAGCTTTTCGAAGTGCTTCATTTGGCAGCTGATAGACTTCCCCGTGTCGCAGCTTCGCTGCCATTATTTTTTCTCGCCTTCAAGGGCATTGTTTCTCTGTCGGTGCTGTGTCGACGCCAGCTGAGCTGCGCTCGTTCCCTGGTGCTGCGCCTGTTTTAAAGAGCTGTTGGTGTGCCAAAAAAAAAAAAAAAAAAAAAAAAAAAAAAAGAAATGCCCGATCTCATCTGAACTCGGAAGTAAAGCAGGGTCGGGCCTGGTTAGTACTTGGATGGGAGACCGCCTGGGAATACCAGGTGCTGTAAGCTTTTCGAAGTGCTTCATTTGGCAGCTGATTTAAATAGCCAACGCTTGACATCCTCTTTCGCTTACGGCCATACCACCCTGGAAATGCCCGATCTCATCTGAACTCGGAAGTAAAGCAGGGTCGGGCCTGGTTAGTACTTGGATGGGAGACCGCCTGGGAATACCAGGTGCTGTAAGCTTTTCGAAGTGCTTCATTTGGCAGCTGATAGACTTCCCCGTGTCGCAGCTTCGCTGCCATTATTTTTTCTCGCCTTCAAGGGCATTGTTTCTCTGTCGGTGCTGTGTCGACGCCAGCTGAGCTGCGCTCGTTCCCTGGTGCTGCGCCTGTTTTAAAGAGCTGTTGGTGTGCCAAAAAAAAAAAAAAAAAAAAAAAAAAAAAAAGTCTGTTTCCACCGGGGTACTTATTATTCACCTAGAAGGGCAGGGATTTTTCTACCAGCAGTCTGGTGTCAGCGGCTGGCTACCAGGCTGGCCTTGGAGATCAGTCTGCCTTCTTTCACCTGCTTGGTTCTCACCTCGTGCACCACAATGTGCCAGCATATTCTGTAAAAAAAGAGTTTAAACCCTGCTGTGTACCAATCTCGGATTCCCACTGGCTGGTTGAGAAAAAATAAGTTCTCTAGATCCACGTAGCCTTTCGCCATATACCCTAGGAACGCCTTGATCAATCCTGAAAACTTTCTATTCAGGGACTATAGAAAGTGTATTGACTCAATGTATCTCAGTGTGGTAGGGAAACAGCTCAAACCAAGACCGCAAAGCACTTCAAATAGTTGTGCGATTAGCTGAGCGCATCTCAAGGTCTGCTCTCCAGTCCTAGCAGGACATCTATCTCAAACGCTGTAAAAATAGAACTGTTAAAATCTGTAAGGACTTAAATCACCCTGGTAATTACCTATTCACTTTGCTTCCATCTGGTAAGTGTTTCCGTAGCTTGATGGCAAAAACTGAGAGACTTAGGAGGAGCTTCTTTCCCCAGGCCATCAGGCTTCTAAATTCTAACCCGGTGTTATACATCACTTGACTCTACGTATATCACTGTATTAGTCATATCTATAAGCTACCTCATATTGCTGCTATTCTTATTACTTTGTATAATTTTATCATTATTTTTTGCACATATTTTTGTTATTATTATTTAATTTTTGTTTATCTATACTTGCACTGTCTCTTGAGCGGACCTGACCTTCATTCACTGCTGGTCATACTTTGTATTATTATTTATGTGACAAATAAAACTCTTGACTTGATTCTCGTCAGTTTGGATGAGACGTTTTGCAGACGGCCAGTGAAATCGCTTTCCAGTTTATAACCCTCAATCTCTTCCAAGAGCAGGTCTGCAGAAATGGGACGAAAGTCTAAAGTCTGCCCTGATGATATACCCCCACCAGCCCAACAGAAAAGTGCCATAACTATACTCAACTCAGGGCGGGAACATGGTCCGGGTAGGAGTACTTTTGTGAGACGTAGGCTTCCAGAGGTCTGGGGGGTGTAGGATCTTTGGCCACCCCTTGCCTGGGGGCCGGGTCGGGGAAGTGGTGCCGGCTGAGCAGGAGATTACCTTCTCCTCCTCTTCCCCCCCCACCAGCTTGCTGAGATCTTTGAGCTGGGACTGGATGCACTCTGTAGTAAGCATGCAGCAAGGTTTGGCACACAGACGCTCGGCTTCTGGGCCAACTGGTTCCCAATCATCGTCTTCCGACCACGCTAACCGAGACACCACAGGAACCGCCCATTAATTTGATTGCAACCACGCAACTACTCCTGAGCAACAACTCCTGAGTCACTTTTCGATGCTTTGCTCTTCCCATGGCCTCTTTCCAGCCAGAGGCAGAGAGCTCTGTGTGCTGCTTCAGGTGTCTGTCTAGACGGGCCGGTGTTCTGCAACAGCTGGGCACCCGGCACAGCATCTTACGTGTGTCCTTATTGCCAGCGCTGAGCGAGAGCAAAAGCCTCTTCTCTTCCGAGTTTGTCACCTTGTCAACCGCTAACAGGTGCGACAAGAGCCGGCTGTAGACTGAAGCAGAGCGTACATTCAGCCATGACCATCCAAGATCAATGCTGCAGGGAAAGACTTACACACTGAGGGGAATGGTTTAAAAGGAGGCGGCAGAGGCATCCACTTCCGAGTCATGACGCTTTTGACACTTCTTAAAGGGGAAAAAATCCACCGCTGAACCAGGGGTATAAACCGATACCTTCAAGATCCCCTTGGTCCAATGCATGGATAAGCTGTAACTACTTTTGGGGGATTTCCCCATTCCTCTTTCAAAGGAACCATGTGTGTCCAAGGAACAACGCACCGTTTGGGCAGCTTTACTGCGCCAGCCGTCGGAGCTTTTACACAGCCTTTTTCTTTCTCTTTCCCACAAAGGGATGGTATGAGCCCCATCGAACACGCACCATTTTGGCAGCTTTACTGTGCCAACCATGGGAGCTTTTGCACAGCTTTTTTTCCTTCTCTTTCCCACAAAGGGATGGTATGAGCCCTATCAAACACGCACCGTTTTGGGCAGCTTTACTGCACCAGCCGCTGAAGCTTGAGCACTGCTTTTCCTTTTTCAAAGGGTTTAGTAGAACCCCACCAAACACACACACCTTTTTGGGCAGCTTTACTGCGCCAGCCATGGGAGCTTTTGCACGGCTTTTCCCTTTTTCAAAAAGAATCGTAGAACCTGATCGAACATGCACTTTTCAGGACATTTAGTGGGCGTCATTGTGCCCACCAGTCATTAGACCAGCCATCTTCCAACTGGACCATGATAGCTCGCTAGAAAGACCAACAATCCCACAAACTGGCCTAGTCATTCCAGACGCTTGCTAGAAAGACCCACCACCCTGCAAACTCACTGAACTAGCTCTCACTTGACCAAAGCTTGCCCGGGGACCCACACCCTTCCCAGGGAGCCAGGGTCCACGTTAGGGGGGCTGGAACCACTAAGCTCAATATCCCACAAATCACACCCCTTCTGCCTAGGGACCCACATCCTTTCTGGGGCCATCGCCAGCCCCACAGGGTTCTCTTGATTGACACCTGTTCTCCAGCAGTGCCCGAGCACCCCACTTTTAAGCCCGGGAATATGGACTTAGAAAAAAAGCATGTGCTAGTTGTTCTGTTGGTGACCCACCTGGCTCTGGGGCACCACCCTCTCCACCACCTTAATATACTGTGGTTCAGACAGCAGGGGTGCACCAGCCTTTCCATGTTCCACTACCTATGGCAGTGCTCAAATTTTGAGGTGGCTGGGGTGCACCAACGACGCGTAGTTCTAGCAACAGATGATATAGGAGTTCTGTGTTAACCTTGCTCGGTTGGCAGGGTTCGAACGTGTTTGCTGGGGCAGCTAGTCTACATACAGACCCCTTGGTTCTTTCCCAACCATGCCGGGATGCACGACCAAATGCTCGCCAGAAACGGATGCAACTGCTCGGGCAGATGGCTTGGCCATAGACCCCTGCTTCTTTCCCATTGAGCCAGGATGCGCAACCAAAGGCTCGCGGGAAACAGATGCACCTGCTTGGGCAGATCAGCCTGGTTATAGCTCCCCTGGTTCTTTCCTATTTTGCCAGAACGCACAGCCAAAGGCTCGCAGGAAACAGACACAGCTGCTCAGGCAGATGGCTTGGCCATTGATCCCCTGCTTTTTTGCCATTGAGCCAGGACCCACGGCTGACGGCTTGCAAGAAACAGACACACTTACTCGGGCAGACCAGCCTGCCCTTAGACCACCTGCTTTTTTCCATTGTGCCAGGACGCACGGTCAAAGGCTAGCGGGAAATGGATGCACCTGCTCGGTCAGACCAGCCTGGCCTTAGAGCCCCTGCTTTTTTCCCAATCGTGCCAAGAGGTGCGGCCGAAGGCTCGCGGGAAATGGACACACCTGTTCAGGCAGACCAGCCTGGCCTTAGAACCCCCTGGTTTGTTTAACCGCACAACTATCAACAAACAAAGTCCACAATTTCACGCCGTCCCCAAAATCCTGATGGCAGGTCAGAGGCATTTGGCATCAGGCACGTACTTCCAGGCGCAGGACATCTCGACAGGTTGGTCAGGAAAGATTGTTTCCCACCGGCAGTGGTGGAAAGAGTACTGAGAAAGCATACTTAAGTAAAAGTACCATTACTTGCATAAAAAATATAGTGAGAGTAGAGTAAATGTACCTGTTGTAAATATTACTCAAAGTAGGAGTAAAAAGCAGCCCTTTTAAAAGTACTCATGAGTAGTGAATACTGAGTATTATGCTGTTAAAAGTTGATACATTTACATGTAATTTGTTGATGTGTGTAAGCCTAACATTCTGTAGAAAAGCAAACGCATCAAACTTGTCTTCGATGTTCATCATGCTCTGAATGAGCGTTATAACTGTAGTGTAGCGTGTAACTGCTTCATTCTGGAGGGTTAAAAAAAAAACAGACTCGTCTCTGGGAGTCGATTCTTGTCTTCAAGTCAATTCCAGCACAATGTCCATTGAGGAATAGAGGAATTGACTATTTTGGAGTCGACACTCTAATCCCTAAGCAACGGCACTCAATCTGGCTGTCAACAAAGCTGCTCATGCGGTTGCTTTCGCCAATTTCAGGTAAGTTTAGTCCTTAAAAGCACTCAAATATTACATACAGCTGTTCCCGACTCTTTTCTTACTGGTAATTGACATTTGTGTTGAATATTTATTTTGAAGTGATGGTTAGAGTGTGTAAAAACTCTGTTAGTGCCTTGGCATAGTAATGGGCTTTTGTTTATAAAATTTTTAGCTTTTAATGACAATGTTTTGTTATCAATGTTTATTAGGAGGTCGTGTAGTAAATAGCCTAAAATATCTACTGTACTGTCAAACACGAATTGAAACCCCTTGTGGAAAAACAGCTTAAACCTGCCAACCAGTTTAGACAATTTTAAGCTGTTTTTTTCAGCAGGAACATTAGTACATACTTTCACTGTAACGTCAAACTAATACAGCTTTTAAAAAGTACTTTGTGATTTCAGGACTGACACAATTACCCTCACAACAGAATAGAAGAGATTTCTAAAAACCTGATGGGAACTAGCTGATCACAGAGATGGAGGAAACATGGGTAATACAAGAAAACTTATTAAACAAAAATGTTTGATTAGTGTGTTAAGGCGCATTGTTGGTGCGTTGCTATTTTGAGTAAAAAAAGTTTTAAAATTCGTAAAAAAATTCAATTTGGTATACGAAATGCATTTTTTCTGTTTGGAATAGAACACTCATTTGAGGGATGGTGGGTCTCTAGCACGACAAAGTCAGTTTGAGGGGGATGGTGGGTCTCTAGCACGACAAAGTCAGTTTGAGGGAATGGTGGGTCACTAGCACGACAAAAGTCAGTTTGAGGGGGATGGTGGGTCTCTAGCACGACAAAGTCAGTTTGAGGGGGATGGTGGGTCTCTAGCACGACAAAGTCAGTTTGAGGGGGATGGTGGGTCTCTAGCATGACAAAGTCAGTTTGAGGGGAAGGTGGGTCACTAGCACGACAAAGTCAATTTGAGGGGATGGTGGGTCTCTAGCACGACAAAGTCAGTTTGAGGGGGATGGTGGGTCTCTAGCACGACAAAGTCAGTTTGAGGGGATGGTGGGTCACTAGCACGACAAAGTCAGTTTGAGGGGGATGGTGGGTCTCTAGCATGACAAAGTCAGTTTGAGGGGATGGTGGGTCACTAGCACGACAAAGTCAGTTTGAGGGGATGGTGGGTCACTAGCACGACAAAGTCAATTTGAGGGGATGGTGCGTCTCTAGCACGACAAAGTCAGTTTGAGGGGGATGGTGGGTCTCTAGCATGACAAAGTCAGTTTGAGGGGATGGTGGGTCACTAGCACGACAAAGTCAGTTTGAGGGGGATGGTGGGTCTCTAGCATGACAAAGTCAGTTTGAGGGGATGGTGGGTCACTAGCACGACAAAGTCAATTTGAGGGGATGGTGCGTCACTAGCACGACAAAGTCAGTCTGAGGGGGATGGTGGGTCTTTGGAACAACCGCTGGCAAACTTATGGATGCGATCAACGGGGGAGTTGATTAGACCCAGGCCCAAGCCCACCATGACCTTCCCGAATAGAGACCACCTTTCTCAGCATGTCCCCCGCCTGGAGATGCATGCGCGACGCTGGGGTTCTCTGACCTGCCGTTAGGTTTTCGGTGAAGGTGAAAAAAACGGGACTTAAAATAATTTTGGCTTTAGCTGTTAAACGAAACAGGGGTCTAAGGGCAGGCCAGCAGCCCCCAGAGGCGCACCCGGGCAAGGCAGGTGCGCGCTATGACCCTTGTGCAGGCAAGGAACCAGGGTCCAAAGGTATCAAACGCTGCCAGGTAGGAGTGCCCGAGCTCGGGCAAGGCAGGTGCGTGCTATGACCCTTGTGCAGGCAAGGAACCAGGGGCAAAAGGCATCAAACGTAGCCCCAGGTAGGAGTGCCCGAGCCTGGGCAAGGCAGGTGCGCACTATGACCCTGGTGCAGGCGAAGAACCAGGGCCAAAAGGCATCAAACGCAGCCCCAGGTAGGAGTGCCTAAGCCCGGGCAAGGCAGGTGCGTGCTATGACCCTGGTGCAGGCGAGGAACCAGGGTCCAAAGGCATCAAACGCAGCCCCAGGTAGGAGTGCCCGAGCCCAGGCAAGACAGGTGCGTGCTGTGTGGCCCCTGTAGGGTTACCAGTGGCACCGTTTATGCATATGGCTTAAGCTCCGGCAGGAACTCGTTCTGTCTTTGGAACGGCAGGTGGAAACAATGCGCTTTTCGGTGGAGTTAATGAAACCCAGGCCCCAGCTCACCAAGCCATTGCTGAAATGAGCTTTCCCGGCATGTCCCGCGCCTGGAGATGCATGTGCAATGCTGAGTTTCTCTGACCTGCCGCTCTGTTTTCGGTGAAGGTGAAAAAAACGAGACTTGGAATAATTTTGGCTTTACCGGTTGAACAAACCAGGGGTCAAAGGGCAGGCCAGCAGCCCCAGGAGGCGTGTCCGTACCCGGGCAAGGCAGGTGCGCACGCGTCACAGAGTCAGGAGCCCATTGCTGAGCTGTCAAGCCGCGCACGAGCGCGACCGTTTCCCCTCAGGCTAGCCCGTGCGCGTTCTGGCGCCAAAGCCGGTTGGTTCACCAGCAGCACATCTGTCTTGCCCGTGCTCTATGGGAAAGTCAGTGTCCCCGCTGGCGATCAGGAGTCAAATCTAGAGGGTCTTTGGGGACCGGCGCTTGCTCCCGGAGAGTGGGGGGTCCCTGGGCAGAGCGTGTGACATGGGGCCTTGGAGGCCAGTGGCTCCAGCATTGGTCACCAGCGGCACCATTTATGCATCTGGAGTGAGAAAGTTCCAAAAGAGAAAACGTGCCAGCAGGTGCTCACAGGGGGCGTTGATTAGACCCAGGCCCAAGCCCACCAAGTCTTGTCCGACGAGAGACCACCCTTCCCGGGTTACCTGTCGGGACGTCCCGCGCCTGGAGATATTTGCCCGATGCCAAAATTCTCTGACCTGCCGTCAGGTTTTCAGGGAACGTGAGAAATCCCGGACTTAGTTTCTGACAGTCTTGCTGCTGAACCCCTCTGATACTGAGCGATAGGAGCTCGTGTGACGCCCCAGGGGTTAGGCCCCCACCCCGGCCCCCAAGCACCAATGGGTCAGCCTCTATGGGTGTGGTTGTTTCCTCCCTGTCCAGGGCATGCTTTCAGGGAGGCGTGGGGGTGTCCCTCCGCACACAACTTTCCCCCCTTCCCGCCTCTATCCGTGGGTGAGGACTCAGATGGCCCGTCTGGCTTTGACCCAGAGCATGTCTGCCGCTCAGCCCGCCAGCTCGCCCCCCTGGACACCCCCCTCCCCCTTGAGTCGTAACAAGAGAGGCATTGAACCAAATGGATCTCGTAGGCATCGGTTTCCACCCCGCGGGGGGGTGTCTTTCCCCTTTAAGAGAAAGATCCATGACGCAAAAGTGGACGCCGGCTCCGCCCTCTTTTGAACCGCTGCATGTGGCGTGTGGGTCTCTTTCCCCTTCAGCCTTGGTCTTGCATGGTCATGTCCGAATGTGCGCTGTGCCTCAACGTCTACAGCCGCCTCTCGCCTCACCTTACAGCCAGTCCACAAGTTGACCTACTCGGATGAGAAGGGGCTATTACTCGCGCTTGTCGCGTGGACATGCGGAAGACCCCATGCCCGGCTGTCGCAGAATGCCAGCCCGCCTAGACAGGCACTTGAAGCGGCATGCAGAGTTCTCGGCCTCGGGCTGGATAGAGGCTATGGTAAGAGCCAATTGTCAGAAAGTGGCTCGGAATTTGCAATGGCTGCTGTCCACCCAGCCGGCGGTTCCCGTCATGTCTCAGCTAGCGTCGTCCTCCGAGGAGGAGCGGGACTCGGACGGCCTAGAGGCTAGCTGTCCTTTCGCCAACCCCGGCTGCAGGCGTACTACGAAGCACATACAGGCCCAGCTCACAGACCTCGGCAAGCAAGTGGACAAGATGAGGTCTACCCTGGTCCAATTCACGCACCTCTACCGGGAGTTGAGGAGGGGGGAAGAGAGGAGGAGGAAGAGGAGAACCAGGCCGCCTCCTGCACCATCGACACTAGGCCCCCAGGCGAGGAGCGGCCGGAGGTCCGACGCCCCCCGAGCCTTTGGAAGCCTTGAACCCGCAAGCCTACCCATTCCCGGACCACGTCCTCACACTGAGTTAAGTATTTTTATAGCACTTTGCTGTTGGGCTGGTGGGGTTATGTCGTCATTTCTGCTGACTCTTGGTTGTCCCCTTTCTGCAGACCTGCTTTTGGGGGAATTTGAAGGCTTCCAACTGGGCAGCGAGCCTACCGCCCGCCTACGGAACATTGTCACTTCCAAGCTGGGCAGTATCAAGACTTTGGCAAAAGGCACCGCGGAGCCAGAGTACTTCCTTTTTCTCAATCAGCCAGCCCGAATCCGAGCTTGGCCTGCCCTGCTGGGCCGCACGCGGATGACCGAGCCAATGAGACAGCACTATCTAAAAAACCTAGCCCAGTTTCTAGACTACCTCTCAGAAACCCCGCCGGCCTCCTGCCGCCTCTCCAGCATGGCCCTGGTTCTGATTCGCAGGGAGGTCAGAGCTCTCATTTGCGGCAAACGCCGGCATTTCATCGTGTACAAGGTCAGAACCAAGCAGGCGAAGGAAAGCAGACTAATCTCTAAGGCCAGCCTGGTACGCTGTCCCCAGACCGCTGGAAGGAACATCCCTGCCCTCCTAAGTAAGTGATCTATCCGCCGGTCAGCATTTCCACCTTTTCGTTTCTCCGTTTCTGCTCCAAGGCACCAGCAGCTCTTGGTTAAATCAGCCACGTCAGCCAGCCCCCCCTTCCCCCCCAAATGGAATAAGAGGAGCGGGCTGACGTGGCTGGTTTAACTGGGTTACCAAAAGCGCTGCTGGTGACGATGTGCAGAAATTGGTGTTCTTATTTCCCCTTTGCTTTAGGCCACCAACAGCTTTTGGTTAAACCAGCCCACGTCAGTCTGAAGGGAGGGCAGACTCACGTGGCTGGTTTAGCTGGGTGAACCAAGAGCTGCTGGTGACCCGGAGCAGAATATGATTATTCCCGCCCCCTCCCTTTGCTTTAGGGCTCCAACGGCACTTGTTAAACCATAGTTAAACCATTGGTGGTCTAATTTGTCTAACCTTACTGCCTTCATCAGATAGCCTGGAGTCCAACACAAACACTGTAGTATCAGGTTAACTACTGAGGTAGGAACCTTGTGTAGGTGTTTGTTGAAGGGGGAGCATTAAAGCCGTGGGTTTAATAGACATACTGTGTGGTCCTTCTGATGTGCCTCCTAGAAAGGTTATAGTGTACATATTAACCACTTAACATTGTGTCAGAAGCAAAAACATAATATTAACGGATGTCGAACAAATAAGAGACAACACAGTACGCAGGCTATTTGTTTCTCTCTGCCGTTTACTGAAAGCTCGGGGCTAATGCTAGCGAGCTCACGGACTGCAAAATGAATCAGTTTCAAGTTTCTCCACCAGAGAAGTTTATATTTAAAGCAGAAGACTTGACTAAATGTATTATACGCTTTAACAGATTCCGCATCACATCTGGATTGGAGACGCAAGCGGATAAAAATCAAGTAAATGCACTAATTTATACAATGGGGGAGCAGGCGGTGGATATATTGTTTTCCCTGCACCTCAGCCCAGTGGAAGCGAGTGAGTACGACACAGTTAAGACAAAGTTGGATGCTCACTTTGTAACACGCAGAAATGTGATCTTTGAGAGGGCAAAGTTTAACCTGAGGCAGCAAGAAACGGGCGAGTCGCCCAACAGCTTTCACACAGTGCTGCACTGCCTAGCGGAACAAACCGGGTACGGGGCTTTGCATGACGAAATAGTGAGAGACAGACTTGTGGTGGGTTTGAGAGATAAACGCTTGTCAGAACAGCTAAAACTCAATCCTAAACTGACTTTAGAGAAAGCAATTACCAGAGCTAGACAAAGCGAGCAGGTGAAGAAGCAACAAGAAATGCTAAAAATTAACTTTAAAGCTGATATCTCTAATGCTCAGCTTGACAGCGTGCACACAAGACAGCGAAACAGGGCACACGCTAAACAACTCAAGCCACAATACAAACACACAGAACAAAAACAACAGAAGGAAAGACAGGCACAATGCAGCAGATGTGGTGACTCAAGATGGCATAGCCAACAACAATGTCCAGCCAAAGATGTAATATGCAATAACTGCAGGAAAAAAGGACATTACGCCAGGGTGTAAAAAACCAAAAGAATGTGTGAAATGCATGTAGCTACAGTGATTGAGGACACTGGTGAGAAAGTTGCATTTTTGGGTTCACTATCAGCAGATGCTAATGACAGCCCATGGATGACAGACATGCATGTGGAGAATCTAAATGCACGCTTTAAAATTGACACTGGCGCAGACGTCACCGCTATATCAGAAATGCTGTATAACCAGGGCCAATTCAGTAGGCTGGAGAGGTCAACAAGGGTTCTGCTGGGACCAGGAGGGTCTCGTCTGAATGTGAAGGGCAAGTTCACCGCAACTCCCTGAAAAAAACAGTAAAAGTACTAAGGGAGAAATTTACGTTGTGGAGGGGCTGTGTACACCACTGCTAGGTGGGCTCGCTGCGGTGGCATTGCACTCAATGATAAGTGTGAGTTTTCTAAGAGTAGGATAAAGTTCCTGGGGCAGGTTACAGAGGCATCAGGTGTCAGCACTGATCCTGACAAAGTGAGCGCTGTAAAACCCATGCCAGCGCCAAGTAATGTTAGCTAGGTAAGGCGCTTCCAGGGAATGACAAACCACCTGGGGAAATTCCTGCCTCACTTAGCGGTGAGAACACGACCGCTCAGAGACCTGCTGATGAAGTCCAGTATGTGGGCCTGGGGGCCTCAAGAACAGCAGGACTTCGATAATATCAAAGATAAACTGACGACACCCCCAGGGCTTGCGTTGTATGATCCTTATGCTAAAACACTCATCTCCGCTGACTCTTCCCGTTCCTCTCCAGCTGCAAACAGACACAGAGTGGAAACCTGTGGTGTATACCTGGAGAGCCCTCAGCAGCACTGACCAGCGATACGCCCAGATTGAGAAGGAGACACTAGCATCAACATGGGCCTGTGAGAGGTTCGCAGAGTTCCTTGTTGGGAAGAGTTTTTTCATTGAAACGAACCACAAGCCCCTGATTCCTACTAGGCTCAAAAAGATTAGATGAACTTCCCCCACACATACAGCGCCTGCGCATGCGACTAATGCGGTTTGCCTACACCATATCGCATGTGGCTGGCAAGGACATCGCAACTGCAGATGTGCTGTCCCGAGCTCCTGTCAGTCATACTGCAGAAGGATTGCAGGAGGAGGAAATCAACCTCTCTGTTGACTCTGTGGTAGCGAGCCTCCCAGCTACAGAAAAGAGGCTAAGAGAAATTCAGAGACACCAGGACAATGACTCTACACTCCGTCACTTGAAGAAATTCTGTGTCGAAGGATGGCCAGATAATTTTTCTATTCTATTTCTATTCTAGCCATTTCTGCCATTCAAAGGTGAGCTCACAATCCAAGATGGTCTACTATTGTACGGCAGCAGAATAGTCATCCCAGTGTCACTCAGGGCTGACATCCTGTCCAAGTTGCATGAGGGCCATCTGGGAATAACAAAATGCTGAGAGTGGGCTAAGCATTCTGTATGGTGGCCAGGGCTCAGCAGAGAGCTGACCAACATGATAGAGAAATGTGATGTGTGCAGCCATGAAAGAGTCAATTTCAAAGAAAAGATGATGTCTACTGAATTTCCGTCTAGACCATGGTCTACTGTAGGAGCGGATTTATTCCAGATAACAAACAATACCTAGTCATCGTGGACTATTTCTCCAGATATGTTGAAGTAGCCAAACTGACGTCTACTACATCTGAAGCTGTGATTGATCACATCAAGTCTATCTTCGCTCGTCATGTCAAACATGAAGTGGTCCTCTGAGACAATGGCCCACAGTTTGCATCTGAGATCTTTAGACAGTTCACAAGGGATTGGGGTTTTAGTCATGTGACATCCAGCCCCCATTTCCCACAGAGCAACGGGGAGGCAGAGCGTGCTGTGAGGACAATCAAATGTCTCCTCAAGAAATCCGGCGACCCTTATCTCGCTCTGATGGCATATCGTGCCGCTAACCTGGCGAATAGGTACAGTTCCACTGAACTTCTGATAGGGAGGAAAATAAGAATGACAGTTCCTGTCATTTCGTCCAAGCTCAACCCAGGGTGTGTAGACCTGGATAACCTGGAAAGGACAGAGAGGAGATACAGACAAAAACTGTGACAGTATTATAACCATAGACATAGAGCACGAAACATGCTGCACCTTCAGCCTGGTGATCATGTGTGGGTCAAAGATACAGTGGAAAGAGGCACGGTGGTGTCTACTGCCAGCACACCGAGGTCATACATCATTGAGACACCTGGGGGCACTATACGAAGGAACAGATACCATCTTTCACCGACCCCTGTGGCTCCAGGAGAACCTCCTAACTTAACTGAGCCAGCACCTGAGAGCATAGTTCTTAATGACACACACACTCCTGTCACACCCGGAGCACAGAGTGCAGCCAATCAGCAGTCTCCTGTGTGTGAAAGAAGTTTCCCAGCCCGAATAAGGAATCCTCCTTCTTTCTTTAAAAGACTTTGTTCGCTCCTAGGAATGGAATTCGAGTGAAGGGTTGTCGCCTCCAATTTATGTTGTTGACAGTGTTAACTAAAGCACATGTTCATGGTACTCTTAGCTAAATTGGAAAAAAATAAGAGCCATAAATGCGATTACAGGTGTTACTGATGTTGATTGTCATTTAGTTATGTTAGGAGTTATAACTTAAGTAAAATTAATCGGAAGAGCCTCCTGTTAAAGTTTAGAAACACTCTAAAGGTTATTTCTGTTTCTGCATCTGCACATAGTTTATCCTTTGCTTTGAAAGGGCGATGTAGTATCAGGTAAACTACTGAAGTAGGAACCTTGTGTAGGTTTTTTTGAAGAGGGGAGCATTAAAGCCGTGGGTTCAATAGACATACTTTGTGGTCCTTCTGTTGTGCCTCCTAGAAAGGTTATAGTGTACATATTAATGACTTAACAGACACTAGTGAGGATTTTTTTTTTGGGGTGTACACATTTAAACAGCTTATAGGAAGAGGAGTTTGAGCTCAAACTCCCTCTCATTGGAGCCCAAGTGGCTCTGCAGCGAGCAGTGTCTCAATCTGTTTGCTAACTGTTAACACACATTATTGCATTTAATGACTTTACATTGTTGAGCACTGAGCTATGTTTTAGTGAACTGAACATTGTATCAGTTGATGAAATAAAGTGATTTTCTGTAAGTTTAAGCATTTCTATAAAACTTCAGCATTTGTAACCGAAAAATCCTGGCCACCACACTGCAAGTTGTAGATAGTATATTTACCTACCTTGAAGTTAAAATTAACACTCCCTCAGAGTTAATATGGAAACCACTATAAAAGTGTTAAAAATAACACTTTTGAAAGTGTTAACATTATCAACACCAAGAGAGTGTTAATTAGAGAGTGTTAATTAGCAAACTCTTATTAATATAGATATATAGATTAATAATAATATATATTATTAATCTTATTTATAATAATTAATAATATTATATAGATATAAAATATCTGTTAAATTTCTAAAAAAAAAATTCTGTGAATATGGAAGTTTTTTAGAACTGTATAAATGTACAGTCATTAAATGCAATAATGTTTTCATGTGTGATTGCAACTAGAAAACAGATTTTGACTGCATTAGTAACTACAGTTACCTTTAAAAAAAAAAAGATGCAGCATAACATCAAACACTCTCAGTTCATCTTGGACTTGAACACAGACGCTACTGTCCTTCACAATGGTGACACAAAAACCGTTTAGCTATTTTTCTTTTTCCTTTTTTGATTTTACGAAAAAAATACCGGCAGCTGTGGTTGCCAGTAATTTACTGTTTTAAACATTTAAAATTCATAAATTCAGTTTACAGAATATTTTTGTTAAAAACAAATTCCACAGTCTGTTATTTTTATATTTTTTTATTAACTACCTTGGAGTTAAAATGAACACTCTCTCAGTGTTTATATGGGAACCACTATAAAAGTGTTAAAAAAACACTTTTGAAAGTGTTAAATTTTTTAACACTCAGAGAGTGTTAATTAGCAAACTCTTATTGTGTAAAATATCTGTAAAATGTATGTTAAAATACTGGCAGCAGTGGTTGCCAGTAATCTGATGTTTTCAACATTTTACATTGGTAAATTCAGTTTCCAGAATATTTCTGTTAAAAATACATTCCACAGTTTGTATTTTTCATCGAACACATTTAACTCCTTCAAACCCAGAGCAAAATCCTCACTAGTGTTGTCACTACAGAGGGTTGAACAATCAGAGAGTGATGAAGTTAATGAGACAATTAAGTGTCTAATTAAAGAAGGATTGAGAATTATTGATGAACAACTGTCAACAGCAGAATCACTGAAGGAAAGAAAAACACAAACTACAGCCAAAACCAAAGATAAATTCAACTGAGAAAATAAACAGTAAATAAAATAATAATGGAAAAAAATTAAACAAATTACAAAATAAAAAAAAATCTTTAAAACAACTCATCACATTAAACAACTCATCATGGAGCTTCACTTATTACTGATCTTTGACTTTATTTTAAAAAAAACCAATACACAACAAAAACCAGCATGTCAGGATGCAGAAAATGTTGACAAGATGGATGTGGTCTTTTAGAGTCTGGATGATCATGTCTCAAACCTGAGCGGTAACCTGGCCTCTGTTCAAAATCAAAGCAAAAAATGCGTGAATTTATTTTTATTTAATCTATCCTTAATCATGTGTTAAGTGTTTTTTGGAACCTCCAGTTTCATTACATCCAAACCCAGAGTCAGCTCGGAAAATGGAAATCAGGACAAACATATGCTATCGGCCATTGAAAGAGTTTCAGATCAGAAAGCCACTCTCCCATAAACTGAGGGAAAGGTGCAGTTTGGATTTGAACCTAGCACCTGCTGTTCCCAAGACAGGTGCTCTGGCCAACTTAGTCTTAACACTAAAAGAAAAAACCTCTGGATACGATACTTCCAAACGCAGTTTCATCTAAGACAGTGGGAGCAGGGGAAGCAAAATTTACTATGCTTTCTACTCAGTTACTTTGCACATGCATAAAGAGGCTCTTGTACAACAAATCCAAAAGGCTTGATCTCAGCAAGAGGTGGCAGTTACTTTTCCCCAAAACCACAGGTTGCCTTCGAGTCATTCCTCAAGCCCACTAGGCCCTACACTGTTTTCTAATCTCCCTTATTTAAAACACCTCAATTAAGTCATCGGCTTTGTTTTAGAGTACCCCTAGTATCTGAGCCTGCACTGCGATATGAAAGAAAGAAGCAAAACGGGATGGACAGATGCCTAAAATCTTGGAAACGCACCACACCTTAAGTCAGTGAAGAAAAAGAACCAAGCTTGCGACTCTGGTGGGACTCGAACCCACAACCTTTGAATGGCTCAGCTCACAGCCTAGAAGTCCAATGCGCTATCCATTGCGCCACAGAGCCTGAGTGCTCTGCTGCTACTAGCACTGTTGCACAGAAAGCACTTTTTAGTACTCTCTGGCCCATAAAAGAACAGCTAACTGCAGACAAAGCACTGCTGGGATTCGAACCCAGGATCTCCTGTTTACTAGACAGGCACTTTGACAAACTAAGCCACAGCGCCAAACAACCTTGACAGAGGCTAATTGTTTAATTCGAAAAAAGAAAAAAAAAATAACAACGGTAGCACTGCATGTGTGAATGTCAGGACTTGAAATACTAAAGTCCAATGCGCTACTTGCACGCCTACTTCCGCGTTCTTTTCAATAGGGCTCACTCAGTTCCGCTTTAGCAATCGCTATGTTCTACACCCGCTGTCTCCAGGACCTCCCACGGATTAACGTTATCGATGTGCATCGCATTTGCAGAACTATAACAGCTCCATCCAGCAAGCTGGAAAAAGGCTTTAAATTATACGCAGCCTCGTATATACACGGTTACGAAGGTAAGCAACATTTAATGTTAATCAATTTCATTGCTAACGTTAATTGTTGGCTAACTGTAAACAAACAGGAATGCATTAATTGTTTTCATCATGTGTTTGTGTTATTGTTATCAGTTTCAAATAAAGACAGGGTGTCAGGGGAAGTCTGCGTTAGAGCCTTGTGCTACAGATCAATGAGGAAAAATGAGGCACCACACAATTTAATAGTATGCTAGTGACATAGGGTTCACCGTTCTCCAAACCAGTTCAGGTGTTTTAGAGGTGAAGTTGTTTTTATATTCACACATTCGTTCATTTAGAAGTATCTATATTGTTTACCATTTTACTTTGAATATTCGATCGGAATTAGCATGCAAGTGTGACTTGAAAACAACATTAACACTGTTTATTTGACTGTGAACAATGGTGTACTTTGATATTTGTTTCTAATATGATTTAGCTATTTAGAGCTTGCAAATAATACTTTTATAAAATTATATTATTAAGGGGAAAATTCAAATGTGCAAATATAAAACCAATTTTACCACTATTCAGGTGTTCAAGTGTGTTCAAGTGTTCAAATGCCTTCATTTGTGTTCCGAATTGTTCATGTGTGTTCCAATGTTTTCATTTTCTTGAAGTATTACAAATAACAAGTAGGTTTTGCAGAAGAATCAGAATGTTGTCAGTCTGAATTTGGCTTCCATATTTAAGAAACCTAAATGGTTTTAGTATGTAAGTATTACATAAACCCAGAGCAGCCAAAGTGTTATCTGCACCTACAAAGCCACCTTGGTTATTGTTCTACTAAAATTAACATGCTTCTAACTTGTATTTTATTGGCAAGAAGTACAATTAATAATTATGTATATATATATACATTTTTTTTAGGTTGGACTCAAGGATGCTTCACCTGTGGTGCTCACACACAGCAAGTGTTCATGTGTGGCAGGCACTGCTTTGTGCAATCATACTTTTGCCTTGCTGTTTCAAACTGCTCATTATTCCCAGCTTAATTTATCTGTTGTACCCCCTGTGCTTAGCTGCACTGAAAGAGAACAATCCTGGCATAAACCACGAACAATGGTAATTTAACCTTAGAAATGTAGGCTTATTTGTTAGACAGTATAATCACAATATGTGACATTGTTTGTGAAGTTTACACTAAAATCTCAATGTAATTTTGAGATTAGGAGCTTTAAAGTTTAGTTTCAACCATTTATTTGACCATGATTTCAATATTTGACATGACCTTATTCTGTTCATATTAAAGATATCATGGTTAAATTTTCTAAGAATGTTGTTTATGTTATGCAGGTTAATTTGATGTAGAAACTGAATTCTTTTAAAAGTACATTTAACATTTGTAGTTTAACATTTGTTATATGATTATTTACATTTGTTTGTCAGGGTGTGAAACCAGGCCCGATCAATGCCATGGTCATCACAAAGGCGTTCTGCACAAGGTGGAGTGAGGTGAAGTTCAACAACCACATTTTTTTTCAATGGTACAGAGATGCTGAGAACAAAGATATTTTGTTACATTTCATTGCAAGGCTTTATGCTGTTAAAGCATTTAAAATAATACATATAAAATAAAATAAAAATAAAAAAACTGAAATAGTAATTAAAGCAATGAGACCTGGCCTCTGTTCAAGATCAAAGCAAAAAATGTGTGAATTTATTTTATTTAATCTATTCTTAATCATGTGTAAATTGTTTTTTGGAACCTCCAGTTTCATTACATCCAAACCCAGAGTCAGCTCGGAAAATGGAAATCAGGACAAACATATGCTATCGGCCATTGAAAGAGTTTCAGATCAGAAAGCCACTCTCCCATAAACTGAGGGAAAGGTGCAGTTTGGATTTGAACCTAGCACCTGCTGTTCCCAAGACAGGTGCTCTGGCCAACTTAGTCTTAACACTAAAAGAAAAAACCTCTGGATACGATACTTCCAAACGCAGTTTCATCTAAGACAGTGGGGGGGGAAGCTAAATTTACTATGCTTTCTACTCAGTTACTTTGCACATGCATAAAGAGGCTCTTGTACGACAAATCCAAAAGGCTTGATCTCAACAATAGGTGGCAGTTACTTTTCCCCAAAACCACAGGTTGCCTTCGAGTCATTCCTCAAGCCCACTAGGCCCTACACCGTTTTCTAATCTCCCTTATTTAAAACAGCTCAATTAAGTCATCGGTTATTATTGTAGAGTACCCCTAGTATCTGAACCTGCAATGCGCAATGAAAGAAAGAAGCAAAACAGGATGGACAGATGCCTAAAATGTTAGTGTTACATATTGAGTAACATTATTTTTGACAATGCTAGTTTGTATTGTTCCTGTGTGTGTTTTCTCCATTATCTATCTCTTTCTCTCTCTCCACATGAGCGGAGATCAGGTGCAGCTGTGAGAGGGGCGGCGCCAGCTATAAAGCCACGCCATTGACGCTCCTCATCGAGTTCTCTTCCTATTTCCCCTCGCTATTGTGTGTGTGTCTGAGCAGTTCGTTCTGAGTTCTCTGTGCGGCAGTGATCTGTCTGAAACCTTTTTTTTAAAGTAATCTGGTGAGATACTCTGTTAAATACGGTAATAGGAAGGTAACCTGCAGTAGCGGTGGCTGATTGTTTAATGCCTTTCTCCAACCCTGTTTCAAAGTCATCTGGTGAGATACTTAAATACGGTACTAGGACGGTATCATGTGTTAGCTGTGGCTAATATTTACCTTAAGGCTAAATGATCAAAGGGAAGGCCCATTTCTTTTGTCCAGTTTTCTCCTGTTTTGTGGCTAGTTATGGAGGTTAGAATTGTATGCTTAATTTATGGAACTTTATTTTTTGGTATGGGTAAGAGGTTTAATATTAGGTAGCGTACCTTGTTTTGTTTGTTGTTTTGGCCTTTTTGTTCCCTAATTCTGATTTTGACCTTTTTGTTTAATTAATCTGATACCCCTTTTTGACAACTTGGCCTGTGTGTGTGTGTGCTTGGGGAGCAGGAACGGGGACTCCAGGTGACCACTTTTTATAGCGGTCATCCTTAAATTTATGTGCGTAGCGGGGTGCATCCGCTACGTAACAGTATCTTACCAATCTTGTTAATAATATTTACGTGATCAACGATAATAACATAACACAGTACTGAGTTAACTTTTAGCAAGGTAACAAGATCTACAGCTCGAGGCAATGACTTAGAAGCACATAAACAAGAACACAGTTCTTACAAAATGAGAACAAAGATTTATTGAGCTACACTACGATACATGAAACTAACTACGTAATAAGCAGACAACAAACAAACTCGCGCACACACAGAGGCAGTTCAGAGGATGTACAATGAGTTGACAACCATCCCAAATTAATTCTAATACTTTTAACAAGATCTAAGAATAACACCTGAGAAACCACAAAAGCAGAGATATGGCTTATCTTTAACTGTTTACGATCAATCTGCACCAGATCAGCAAGAGACAACGTTTGTTTGTTACTTGCACTTTTGCTGAAGATGAATCTCCCTCGCCAGCTGGCCTTGGGGAAACACAGTGCTCCTGATTGGATGGTGGCTTCTGTGACGTCCTTGGAATTCCCTCGCTCGTGGGTGGGTAGTTCTGGGTTACTGAGGTGACGGACTGCTGAAAGTCGGTTTGCGGAAGTTCGTGCCGTTTCAAAGCGGTTTTCGTGCGGTTTGAAACCGTTCGTGCGGTTTCAAAGCGGTTTCTTTGTTGCAGGGTGTCTTTAAGTGACCTGGTCTGATCCATCCCTATGGCACTGTCTGCCAATGAGCAATTGCCATGAAGGGCGGGGCCACACCTCGTGCCGACGTAGAAAGGGTCAATCATTAACACACTGCATGTAGATTTCACGGGGAAGAACTCTTGCAAGATTGAAACTATCTTACATCAAATGTTACAAGACGAATACTGTTTGTACTACTAGTTTTTCATTTACACTAACAGATTGCAAATGTCACTAGCTTTCATTCAAGACCAGATCTCATACATTTCAGACACATACAGATCAATTTAATCTGCTTTAAGGGTTAAAACAACACATTAATTAACCTGGTTGGTTGAAATAACCACAGCATATGAGGAACATTATGGTGTATTATTCAAAGATACATCTGCCTTAGTTCTAACATTTTAAGAGATTTACTTTCATTTGTATGCATTAATGTTTCTAGAGATCTCTTCGTCTCTACGAAATTGTGCATCTGACAGGATGCACAATTTCAATGTCATTCAAAAGTCTTGTGAGGCGGTTCCTGCTGAAAATCCCGTAAAGCCCCTTTGTTTAGTTTAAATCATTTACTAATTTTGCTGAAGGGTACCTGGAACATCTGCAGCCAGAGAATTGGTCAGAATAACCCAAAATCAATTGGTGCTTTGTTATCGTGATGGTTTAAGCCCTTAAGCCAGTTCAATGACTGAGACAATTTGCAGATGCCCAAGATTTCAGATTCAACTCGTGTTGACCACTGCAATATGCCCATGAGTTCCTTCAATGTGTTTATTAAGGTGTGATGATTTGCTGAAACTCTCCCCACACTGAGTGCATGTGAATGGTTTCTCTCTAGTGTGGATCCTCATATGGTGATTAAGGTTTGTTGAGCAGTAAAAACTCTTCCCACACTGAGTGCATGCGTATGGTTTCTCTCCAGTGTGGATCATCATGTGTAGATTAAGGTTGGATAATTGGCTGAAACTCTTCCCACACTAAGTGCATGTGAATGGTTTCTCTCCAGTGTGGCTCCTCGTGTGGTTATCAAAGTTTGTTGAGCAGTTAAAACTCTTCCCACACTGAGTGCACGCGTATGGTTTCTCTCCAGTGTGTATCCTCATGTGTTGATTAAGGTGTGATGATTGGTTGAAACTCTTCGCACACTGAGTGCATGTGAATGGTTTCTTTCCAGTGTGAATCATCATGTGATAATTAAGGTGAGATGATTGGTTGAAACTCTTCCCACACTGAGTGCATGCGTATGGTTTTTCTCCAGTGTGGATCCTCATGTGTTGATTAAGGTGTGATGAGCAGTTAAAACTTTTCCCACAATGAGTGCATGTGAAGGGTTTCTCTCCAGTGTGGATCATCATGTGTAGATTAAGGTGTGATGATTGCTTGAAACTCTTCGCACACTGAGTGCATGCGAATGGTTTCTTTCCAGTGTGGATCATCATGTGATAATTAAGGTGAGATAATTGGTTGAAACTCTTCCCACACTGAGTGCATGTGAATGGTTTCTCTCCGGTGTGGATCATTATGTGAATCTTAAGTTTGCTTTTGGTTGCGAAACTCTTTCCACACTGAGTGCAGGTGAAACGATTCTTGTCTCTCCTTTTTAAAACACCATCAGTCTGTAAATGAGTTTTTTCCACAATTTTGACATGATGGTCCTCCTCTTTACTCGCCTCATTCTGTTCAACTAGGTCTGAAATAAATAAATAAATAAAACATTAGTTTTCATTAAGTCTTAAAAACTCTCATCAAAAGCTAAAAAGTGAAAAGACACTGGAAACATTGACTACACACACTGTAATTTTGATGCACATTGAATGTCAAATGAATCAGATCATATTTTGTTTGGTTCATTAACGTGTACACATTTAGGCAGATTCAATTCAATTCATCTTTATTTATCTAGTGCTTTTACAATGTAAATTGTGTCAAAGCCGCTTAACATAGAAGTTATAGTAAATTTAAACAGTGTCAGTCCAGTTTTCAGAGTTTTTCATAAAAGTCATTTTGGTCATATTGATAAGACACAGATTTCTACGATTTGTAAAGTGGACAGGGAATACTTCTTTGTTGTGTGCCTGACTGGTAAATGTATCAGAAAAAAAGTTCTGGGGTAAGAGCTGAATATTTGCCTGTGTGGAAATATAAATTTCTATCATCTAATTCCAAATGAACAATAATCTACGTATAACTAAAAAGTTATATTCTTTGGTTTTTAATTATATGATTTCATTAACATCCCAGCTTGGAGGGACATTTAATCTTAATCTTTCTGACTACAGGCTAAGCCAGTGATGCAAACGCTTTAAACGACTCTGTCTTTGTCTTCAGGTGTTGCTTTTATGCTACAGAAACCCTATGTTGATTAACTTGTGTGGTCAGTAGCTGGGCCGTTTTTTAACACCTATGCCATGCTGACTCCAACTCTTAATTTGCATGCTTTGTTTAGCCATGTCCCGTCCTCCTAAGAACACAATATAGACAAGAAATCTTTGTCTTAAATTAGACTTGTGTGAGACTTGTGAGAGACTTGTGAAAGAACTTGCAGACTGCGGACCTCTAGTAGGCTCTTGCAGACACACGGACATCTTAAAGACGCTGTATGACTGCAGATTAACCAACACGTCTTAATAAAGGAATTCTGCTTGTTTCGAGTCTCCTGGACTGGGTTCTCTCTTCTTTTCACTCATTTATTTTTTTACAACACCTGGCAGATATGAGACATACCTGTAGAGCATCTGCATAAAGGCTGGAATGTGCACCTTTCCTTTTGTTTGCTGTTGGGTCATTTTCATCCATTCTGGGGTGATTTTGAGGTTTAATTTGGCCAAAACGTTCTCAGTGTTTCAGCAAATGGACTGATATTTGGGGACATCTTATTTTGACATATTCTGGAAAAATGCTCCATTGGCCTCTATTATAAATTTTTTTATAGTGCACATAAAATACAATAAATAATAACAACAACAACAACAACAACATGGAAATCACTCAAATAAGCATATAAATGAGAGTAATAAATTCATCAAGACACAATGAAGTCCCCATCAATGGGAAAATGCTTTGCATTTTTTTTAAAAACCTCAATACACTCTGGGCAAATTTACTCCCTTTTCGTTATATTCATGGCTGTTTTTTCTCCATTGACCTCTATTATAAGAACATTTTTTTTTATTGCAAAGCCATGACAGCACATATTCATGAATTTATGATTGTTGGTGTTCTTTGTGACGACATTGTTTAATTGGTCCCCCCATGTGACGGCAAAAAGGAAATGGGTGAGAGAATAAAGGAGGAGGAGAGTTAAAGAAGGCAGCATTATGTGGTGGGTAGAAGAAAGAGAAGTTGACTGTACTGTTGCGGTGTGGGGAAAGGAGTAGAGAAGTCGGGTCGAGATGAGCAGTGTAAACTTAACGACTGGCTGTGAGAAACAAAAAGCGGAAGTATGTATTGAAGCAACAGAGCAAAGACCGCTGTCTTGTTACTGAAGTGCACGTGACGTCTGTGAATGACTAAACCACTAAAGACTTCAGTGCAGTGTGTCCTGAACAAAATCAACTTACCGATTTATCTTTCTCGCTGGCATGGAGTCAGCTGCCAACTCACCTGCTGGGTTCACCAACAACCTCAACCTTCACATCCACATTCGCCATTCCCCACTCATTTCCCTTGACCCCTCCGCTCCATGGGTAAGAAGCAAAAGTTTTTGTTTTCTTTGCCCAAATTCTCATTTTGTTTCTCTTGTTTTGTTTTCTCCCTGTACTATTGTTATCATTATTATTTTCCCCGTTTTCAAATCTGACAAATCTGCTGGCCTGAAATCATTTGCATTTTTTTCTTTCATTTGAGTTATAAGTGCTGAGGGTTCTGCGTTTCATTGTTATATTGTTTGTTTTGTTGTTGATACTGCTGTTTGTGTGTGAAAAGTATTTTTTATTAATATTATTGACTAATACACACTTTATTTAGACAATTACAGCAATTATCTGAGTTTTTTTCTGGTTCTCATTGTTTGTTATTTTATTTATTTATTTATTTTTTATTATTTGTAACTGGTGGTGAGAGCTAGTCGTGGTATATTTTGTTTGAAATGTATTTTGACATATTTTGTCTGGCGCCCAAGATTAACTACTTAAAAGCAAGTGACAAACATATTTGTTTAATATTTGTTTATTATATTTTTTTTGGGGGGGGGGGGGGGGGGGGGGTGGAATCACCATTCCCACATCACCATTACATTTCCCTGTTGGAAAGAGATTTGTGATTTTTAAAATTGATTATCAGTTTCAGTGCAAAAAAGTTTCTGCCTTATGGAGTATAGTGTGTGTGTGTGTGAGTGTGTGTGTGAGTGTGAGAGAGAGAGAAAGAGAGAGAAGCTAGATTTATTGACCTTATTCTAAAATGCGGAAGTGCGTCTGTTTTCGCGATTGTTTTAGAACTTCCGATTCAGTCGCCTAAGGTAGAAATGACTAGGAATAATAAACGGCAGAAAATGGTCAAACTACTTGCTCAACAAGCAAATGTTTGCATGACTATACAGACCAAGTAGAATAATATAATAAGGAAATATCAGTTTGCAACATCAAACAGCAAAAATAGCAGTTTTTAATGTCTAAAAATGAATGTAAGTGAAAGACCGGAAGTCTCGTGCCAAAAAGATTCAAATGGTTGCGCCCGCTCGTCGGCGAAGAATAAGGTGAATACTCTAGTGAAGTTTTAGTGCACTTTATTGACGCATTTCATTAAAACAGTTTGCATAGAGAGAACAGAGAGAATTCTAGACATCTAATTGTTGTTGTTCTGAGATTGTATGTAGAGCGCTCTACAAACTTGTTGTGAGTGTTGAAGCTGGCCTCTGCTGATGAAACTGCAAACTATCTACAGTAAACTTTCTTTTAATTGAATCTCTGACTCCTGCTCTTCTTCATCTGATAGTCTGGTCATTTTTGGGTTAAAACTGTTGGTCCCCCTACAAAGTGTATTAATGCATGAACACTATAAAATGCTGTTTTACTCCACCGAACTCCATATAAAAGACAGAAACTTATTTGAACAGGCCCATCTAAAGGATGAATGCAGCCAACTGATGATCAACAGTAAAAATGACACATTTGACCTCTTCCCAACAAGGAAAACAGCAACAATCTAGGTGTCAATTATTTGGTGTCATGGCTTTGCGGTAAAAAAATATGGTTATAATGGAAGTCAATGGGTCAAAAACAGCCAAGAACATAATGAAAGGGTATATAGATTGCGAGATTAATCGTATTATCATCACGATAACGATATTTTTGGCCCATGATCATGAAAATGGGAGACTAATAATACATAAAAGAATGACAAAAGACATGAGAACAAGTAACAAATGAAACTCATTCCCCGTCTTTCAATGAGTGCTTATGTGCATTTAGGAGAACTAGGCAGCACACTCAGGGCTGCAAGATGGATTAATTTAGTATTCTTCTTATTAAAATATATCTGAATGAGGATTAAATGACTGAGTTGGTCTTTGAGAATGAAAACTAACCTGTTTGTTCCTGTGGATCTTCCTGTTTGACTGTAATTGTTTCTTCAATCTTCACATCTTCACTCTCCTCTTTAATAAACGCCATCTTTATAACAGTGTGGAGATCAGTCGCTTCAGCAGGAGTTTTTCTCTGTGTTTGGACACTTTATCCTGCTTAAAATAAATAAAACAATGAACAGAAACAAAATAACTTCTCTTCAACACTTGCTTCAACAGTTTCTTTGTATGAAAGAAATTAACAAAAAGAAATAAGGCAAGTCAGAGCAAGAAACAAAAGCCACAAATGACCTGATTAAAACTAGTCCTCCATTTCTTATAGTGATGTATACTTAGAATGGAATGACATTATACTATTTAATAAAGTAAACCTTCATTAAAACACTTATTACATGCTGTTACATCCCTGTAACTTTATTTGAGTATGTTTTTAATTGTTGTTTGTTTTATTTACTTTATTGTCTGCTTACAGCAACGTGTAGCATTTTTTGCCCAAGACAAATTTTCTCTTGGGGACAAAAAGTTTATCCTATCTTTATTCAAACAATAGACCTCATTACTGTGAGTTAAATAGTACTACGTTGTATAAAGGGTTAAAATAATATTGTCAACAGCAGGTACATAATTTAGCACTGAATAAAAAAACAAACTTTAATCAATCGCTTTATATAAGTGTAAACGCTTTAAAACAAACCTTTCTCCAGTTGAACCGCAGCGCGGGAGCGGCGCAGGCTTATGACGTCACAATCCACGCCAAAATAAAAGACCTTTTAACCTTTTTTTTTTTTTTTGGCACTTAAGTTACTTTTAGTCATGACTTAATATTTATAGTTTTTCTCTGCGTTTTGACTTTTTATCCTGTTAAAAATTAACAAAGCAATAAAAATGTCCTGTTTAAAATAAATAAAACTTTAAACAGAAACAAAATAACTCCTCTTCCAACAGTTTATTTATATGAGAGTAATTAACAAAAATAAATCCAGTAAGTGCGAGCAAGAAACAACAGCCACAACTGAGCTGATTAAAATTAGTACTGCATTTTTTATATATAGTAATGTATACTTAGATTGAAGTGAAATTATTTTATTAAAAAAAAACCTTCATTAAGACTCTTAATACACTCACGTTGTTCCATAGTCCTCTTTACTTTGAGTAAAATAGTATTACGTTGTATAAAGGGTTAAAATAATATTGTCAACAGCAGGAACATCATTTAGTATTGAATGAAAAACCTGAAACTTTAATCAAACGCTTTATATCTGTGTAAAAGCTTTTAAACAAACCTTTCTCCAGTTGATTCACTTTTTTTGTCATAAGAAAAAATATCTAAAATAACATACAAATACAAATAATACTATTAGACAGAAAGGAAAAAAATATTAATATAATTAAAGTATTAATAATAATAGTAATAATAAAATTACTAAATGAAACAAAAAAAATGAAACAAATTAATGAAATTACAATGACACTTAAACAAATCACCATAAGGAAAGCAACTAAAATCTACTAAAGCAACTAAAAACGAGAATCTTCTTTAAATACATCTGCATAATATTTCAGGAATCATTCAGGAAACATTTTTTTTATTGTTAATAAGATGAAGTGATGTTAGGAGAGTGTTAAATTCTATTCTAAAATGAGCAAATGATGAGTAATTTTTTGTGAATTTCTGTTTGTGAATGAAAAATTTGCCATATAAGATTAAAAAAAATGTATGATGTGTTCCAGGGATTTAGCTTTTGGGTTATTATAATAAAAGTAATGTCTTTTAGATTAAAGCAATTCACAGCATTGGCAAAAGTAGATATATGAAAATTTAGGAGTGACCAAAATTGCTTGAATATTGGACAATCAAAAAACATATGTACAAGTGTCTCCTCTGCTTGTTTGCAGAATGAACAGGAGCTGTCGATGTCAAAAAATTTGGAAATACTAGAATTTTACAGGGTAGATTTTCTGTACAATTTTAAAGTGTATTTCTTTTGCCTAGTTGGAAATGCAATATTTCCCAGGTAAAAGCCAAGTTCTATTCTATATCCTCAACCAAAGACCTCCAGTAACACTTTCCTCTAAAATAAATTTTTCTTTTAAATTAAAAATTTGACACACAAAGCTATTGTTTCATTTCTTATCTAACAGACTAACATCTTCTAAAAGCAAAGGAGAATGAATATTCACTGAGCTCCTCGAGTTAAATCTACATTAACACAATTTTGTTTAACTTATATAATATATATAATATATATAATCCAACTAGATTAAGCAAAAAATCCCAGCATTCTAAAATGTATAACAAATAATCTGATGGGTGTTTTGAGCTGAAACTTTACAGACACATTCAACGAAGTACTATTTTACTCACAGTAATGAGGACTATTTACCAACGTGTGTGTAATAAGTGTCTTACTGAAGCTTTAATTTATTAAACAGTATAATGTCATTCCATTCTAAGTTTACATCACTTTATATAAGAAATGGAGTACTAGTTTTAATCAGCTAATTTGTGGCTATAGTTTCTTGCTCAGACTTATCTGATTTAATTTTGTTAATTACTCTCATAAGTAGAAGAGAAGTTATTTTCTTTCTGTTCATTGTTTTATTCATTTTACATTTTTATTGCTTTGTTAATTTTTAACAGGATAAAGTGTCCAAACGCAGAGAAAAACTATATATAAGTCAAGACTAGTTAGAAGAACTAAAACGTGTAGTAGTAATGAATACTTTTTACATGAAGGAGACCTATTTTACCTCCTTTTCTGTAAAGTTTCAGCTCTAAACACTCATTAGATTATTTGTTATACCTTTTAGAATGTTGAGATTTTGCTTTAAACACTTAGTCTTAGTGGATTAAAAAAGTTTTTTTAACTGTCTTAAAATGTTTAGAGTAAAGGTTTTGATCAACTCCAAAAAATGAATATATGTGCGTCTGTGAGAAAGTGGAAACGAAGGAGAAATGTATCAATAGGCTCGTTTGACTTGGCCAAAATCTGCGCAGAATCGATCACCGGTGATCACCGCAAGATGCATGCCGGTTAGAAATGTGTCCGCCTTGCCTTCGCCTCGCTCTGATGTCACGCTGACGTGCGCCAAAAAACTCTCGCGATCGCGAGGCGGGTACCTCGGATAGAGCAGTCGACCGCAGTTGCTCTCAAAAGACTGCGTTACCAAAAGCATGATGGGAAACGACTGGCTGACGACACAACTTAATGCTGATTGGATGAGACTGACACATTACACTTTATTATTTTGTTTTACTAAGGTTTATAACTGGATTTGTTGAATACCTTTTTTGTATTTTCGTTGATAATTAAAAAAAAAAGTCATAAAGAGCATTAAATATGGTTATTTATTTAGATTTACACGCAAACAAAAACAAAACACATCTATGTAAAACATAACGTGACCTATCCAATATAACTAAATGTTATTAATAAATCATTAGGATGTGCATGTGCTGTATTCTATTTCTCTCTCAGTTTTAAGTCCTGTTTGTTGTCATTTTCACTTTTTGTATGTTTGTGTGAATTTTGTATTGTAATTTTTATGCAGCATTATTCCATTAAAGTCAATCCAATACACACATATATTCAGAAATACAAAGGTAATCAGACTGTTTTGTCATTATGCCTCATCTTTGTGTGGTTTCATATGAGAAGTGAAAAGGGCCCAGCAAACAATGAGTTGGCGGACCGTCGGCGTTTTTTGGTCGGCACAAATTCAGCGGCTTGATATGGGCGGACCGCCGTCGGCTTACCAGCGGCAAGCCGCCCATTCTAAAAGTTATGTCGGCCCACCGGCGTTTTTTTGGGTGGCACGCCACCAGCGGATTACCGTGGGTGGATCGCCGTCTAGACACCAGTGGCTAACCGATGGCCCACCCGGTGATGTTTTTAATGTTGTTGGCTGTTCTGTACCTGATATAAGTACTTTTGTTTAACACTTTTTACATTTTAAACGAATGAGGCACTAAATAAAAATATAGTTATTAATAAAAGCAAAGTTTAGTAAATAAAACTACAAGAGGTTTTAAATATAACAGGTTATTATTAAAACAAAACAAAATTAAGTTTAAAATCAAGATTTAATATTAAATGTCATTATTTAATATGTTTATGAATTGTTTAAATGTTTATGTAAATGCTGCGTGACTTTAAAGTGTCCATTAAAGTGTCCGAGCCAATGACTGTAAAAAATATGGACGACGCGACAGCCCTTTTTCCCATTGAACACCTTGAGGGCAAAACGCCTGCTTGACGGGCACAAACTGTCGCAAAAGACTGCTGAAATTGGAGCCAGACATGCGCAGAAGGACTGTCTGATGGAGCCAGAGGAGGAGCCGCGAAAATGAGCAGAGTCGAGCTTCCAATCAAACGCGTTATGTAAAATCAACTACGCCCCCCGAACTTCTCAGCATGCGTTTGCTGTCATATCAACACAAATGGATGTAATAACGTTAACAAATATGAGGGTTTTATATATTCAATCGCGCCAGCTCCAGGCCGCATCGCATAACTTACTCGCGGCGTCGCGGGCTGATTCCGGCTCGCATGCGGCAGCGCCTGCTCGCTCGGCCGCCGCATCTGGCTCGATTGACTCGGGCTGGAATTGGGTAGTGAGTCCAGGCATCCGGAGTAGGTCCAGCAGAGGTAACATTAGTCAGTCTGAGCTCTAAGAGATAAGTCTCCGGCAGGCGAGAATCTAGCCGGAACTGTGTTTTGCTATCTGGGTGGCTAGGCGTGTATCAGCAAACTAATAAAGCCCGAAAAAAGCCCTGAACTTAGCAAATAAACAGTGTTCCACCAGATCATGTATGTCAGAAACTATAGTTTACTGCTGAACTCATTTTGTCATGGTAAAATAACACAGAAATCGAATAATAACATTTCAGTCTACTTCAGTCTCCTGCCGAAGCTCAGACGCCGCGCTTTGAGAAACTGTCAATCACAGCTGTCAATCACGATGACACGCCCAGCATTAAATTACTGCTAAAAACAAACTGTTTACAAAAATGAAGATCTGCACCTATTTCAGCACAATAACCAGTGCCTTAATCGACCAGAACTATCTTTCGGGACATTTTATTGCAAGTGTAATATTTTTTTTTATTTGGGCTCAAGTCTCCTTCATTAACACGGAGGAGGCGGGCTTTATGACTTGTACTGCAGCCAGCCCCCAGGGGGCGATCTAACGGCCGAAACCTTCACTCAAACGTAGGCTTGCGGCACACTTGGTCTATACCAAAAACATATACAATGTTGCTAGATCAAACTGTGGGCTGGCCCACTCGAAACAGAAGTTCACTTTGGGCCCATAGCAAGTCCACACAAAGTGTAGTGTATATAGCCACAATGGGCGAAGTATAGGTATACTATCTGAGTCAGAAGTATGTCCTATGAGCATGCTCTGTGGGCATTTAGTAATTAACAAAATAGTAAGGTCCCACTAATACTAAGTTGAGTCCAGGCACAAAATGTGCCAATAAGGTCCCAGTAAAGCACTTTTATGCAGGGCCATTGTGGCTTTAACACAAAACAAAAAAACTTCTACTATGTAGCAAAATAGCACAATATCACTTCAAATGCATAGTTACATATTTTGAAAGCATAAAGTAAAATCAGTAATAAATGAAGCATCTAAAAATATAAAGACAAAATGGACTATTTTTCAAAGGTTTGGGGACAAAACTGCTTTAGTTTATAAAAATGCAGATATAAAAGTAACCTTGTAAATAATTATTCCTTTTTAATATGTTAGCTTTTCCATTTGAATATGATAAATATAATTTATTCCAATGATGTTAAAGCTGCATTTGAGGCATTTGTGTCCTACATAAAATATTTTGAGACAAAACAACAAATCATATAAAAATATACTTAGTTAAAAGAAAAACAAAGTAAGATTTTCATGTGTGTATGTTCTCTACCATTTGTACCTTAAAGGGTCACGAAACTCCAAAACACATTTTTTGAGCTGTTGATAGTCGTATATGTGTCCCACACTGCTAAAAACACTATTAGGACACAAATATTTCACTAAAAAGTGTAAATTGGTTGTTTTTGCGTTATTTCAAGCAAATTTGTACTTCCGGTTTGAAACTAATTTTTGAAGCTGCGTCTTAACCATGAGATAATAGCGTGTATTCCAGTGTGCAGACTGGATGTCTGTGCCAGAGTGTGTCTTATTACGTCTTACAGTGCGGCTTGAAGGATATCTTTTGCATTCAGAGCTGCTTTCGTGAAGAGATCATCGCCAACACTGCTTAAAGTTTACCATGGAGGTGAAAAGGAAGCTCCCTGACAAGGAATTGAACCCGGGCCACAGCAGTAAGAGCGCTAAGTCCTAACCACAAGACCACCAGGGAAGGCCTGGCTAAAGGTTGCCCTCTAGCCTAGCTGTGGGCCTCCACCCAGGTGTGCTGCAGCTGCTCTGACAAAAATAACTCTAACGTTTGCAACCTCCTCCTAGAGAAGAGAAAGTCTCAGAGCCTGGTTCAAAGTTCTTCTACGGAGGGACTGTCACATGCTCTGTGTAAAAGCATCCTATCGACACCACAACTTGCCATGACAACAAAGCACAGCATGCGTTGAAGGAACTCCATGTTTACCGGGCCATGTGCTCTTTCCAAACAGCATGCTAATGAGCACTCCTTGCACAGTGGCGCAATGGATAACGTGTCTGACAACGGACCAGAAGAGTCTGGATTCGACTTTTGGCTGGCTCGTTCAGGATTTATTGCATTGCTCTCAGTCAGTGCACTGCAGTTGCAGTTTGCCCCTGCCAGAGTTGCTTGGTTCTACTTTGGAGTGGATCAAGTTTCTGGGGCTGCCAGCACAGAGCCTGTGGGGTGCTCCCATGGGTTCAAAGTCTGCCCCAACTGCTCTCATGTCTTGGTCCCGTACATCCCTCAGGATTCCAGAAGAAACCAGTACAGCCACTCTCCTGGGAAGACAGCAGTGACAGCTTGTAGACCAAAATGTTTGCTGTGAGGCTAAGGCGTTCTACTGCAGCACAGATACACATTCGAAAAGCAGACAATATTCAAAAACAAAGTGCCAACCTAAAACAAGATTGCAGTCAAAATGACCACCTCAGACAAGTGTGAGCAATGTTTCGGTCTCTGCTATATGTCTGCAAATATGCCACACAGTGCAGACGCTCATACTAATGAAAAGGAAGTTACCTGACTGAGAAAGGTATAAATAGAAATCGGAGCCTGCTCCAAATGGCCTGGTCAGCTCCAAGCGGGTGAGACTTGAGCTCCAAGTGGGCTGTACAAACCTCCTGGAGTTTTCATTCATTTAATGTCTGGTACAAGACACTGTGTCCAACCAGTTATGTTTGAATGTCAAACCTACCCCAATCCTTAAACCAACCTCACAGTTTCCTGCTGTGTTTTATCAACCTCCCAACCTACCCCAACTCTTAACCCAACCTCACAGTAACAAACCTCCATGTGGGTTTCATTGATTCAATGTCTCGTACATGGCACAGAATACAACCTATCGCAGTTTATTAAAATTACACCTACCCCAGCCCTAGGCCCAACCTCACGGTAACCTGCTGTTTTAATCAATTTTACTCCTACCCCAACCCTAAACACAACCTCAGAGTAAGCAGTTTATATATATATTTTTTTATTTTTATGAATGTCTACTACAGCTCTCCTCTTGGAGAGGAGAGAGTCTCCGACCCTGGATCTCAGGTCTTCTATGGAGGGACTGTCAGGAATCCTGTAAGAGCATCCCATCCACACAACCTCTTGCCATAAAAACAAAGCAGAATGTGTGGTGAAGGAACTCCGGGTTGACAGAGCCTTGTCCTTGCTCCAAGCAATGTGCTAACAAGGTGCTGAACAGAGTGACGGTGGCACAAAGGTAAGCGCTTATGACTACGGATCAGAAGATTCTCGGTTACGGAAACCAAGAAACTGTGTATGAGAGAGTGCGTAAGTGTATGAGTGGCACTTGTGCAAGCGGAGCAGGGACGTGCCAGCGATCAGAATGAACTGGAGTTTGTGCCAAGACTGGCTTTCCAAAGTGGCAGTTCCCATATGGTCTAGCGGTTAGAATTCCTGGTTTTCACCCAGGCGGCCCGGGTTCGACTCCCGGTATGGGAATGCTTGAGTGCTTTTGCTTCTGTCCTTTTTGGCCAGCGGTCGG